>NW_013667361.1:147496-149511 GCF_000517525.1 Limulus polyphemus | reverse complement strand
AAATACTAAGTGTTTATTACAATTTCCGTTACACATTAATTACGAACTAATTACTAATTGCACTTACTGCTACATATTATGTAAATACTAAGTGTTTATTACAATTTCCGTTACACATTAATTACGAACTAATTACTAATTGCACTTACTGCTACATATTATGTAAGTACTAAGTGTTTATCACACTTTCCGCTACACATTAATTACGAACTAAATACTAATTGCACTTACTGCTACATATTATGTAAGTACTAAGTGTTTATTACACTTTCCGCTACACATTAATTACGAACTAAATACTAATTGCACTTACTACTACATAATATGTAAGTACTAGGTGTTTATCACACTTTCTGCTACACATTAATTACGAACTAAATACTAATTGCACTTACTACTACATAATATGTAAGTACTAAGTGTTTATCACACTTTCCGCTACACATTAATTACGAACTAAGTACTAATTGCACTTACTGCTACATAATATGTAAGTACTGGGTGTTTATCACACTTTCTGCTACACATTAATTACGAACTAAGTACTAATTGCACTTACTGCTACATAATATGTAAGTACTAAGTGTTTATCACACTTTCTGCTACACATTAATTAAATACTTCTCCTATCATCGATCATCTTCATTCATACGACCTTGATTACATATTATTTGCTCGGCATCACAGTTTTAATTGTTGTAAGCTTCTGTGAACGATGGTGGGGTCAATCATAAACCACAAATATCTACAATCTTTCTGCTGGTCCTCCACTGTACGTGAAAGCTAGCTACCTAGACCATGTTTAAGCAGATCAATGACACAAGAACACATTGGAGATTCATTACAGGACTTTACACTTATGTAGTCAAATATGATTGTTATGATTCCAGTTTCTTTGGCCATCTTTCCCGTGAACACTGTTGTTGATTTCGAAGTGCGGCTGGAAGCCTGTATCAACTTCACATGCTTTTATTTTTTTATATTATTAACAATACCAGTAAATACGGACATCTTCATTACATGCCGTTTTCATTCGAGGAATTCTTCTTTTGTGGTCACAGTTTACACTTTGCGGGTCAGGACGTTGCTCCAGGTTAACTTGAGGTTTGGTTTCTGCTTCCACAAGGTTACCTCCGGGCAGCATTGCACTATTGAATAGTCGAGAATTCACCGTGAATCAAATGTAGGTGTGAAACATTTCACCCGTGAGTTGATCTGTGGTCTACCAGCAAAACGTAACAAAGTTTTTATTTTTAAGTGTAAAGCTGTGCTTAGAGCGGGTATCGAACCCAGATTTTAAGCGCTAATAAGCAAACAAGCTTACCGCTGAGACATATTAAAAACAATAATCCCGCTAACTACTAAAACCGCTTCAAGAAAGTATGTTCATTGGAAGTTTTGCTTAATTCTGGATTTAATGAAACACAAAGCACACTGTAACTCTCCCAAATAAACCGTCACAAAGCACACTATAACTCTCACAAATAAACAGTCACAAAGCACACTATAAGTATCCCAAATAAACCGTCACAAAGCACACTATAAGTATCCCAAATAAACCGTCACAAAGCACGCTATAAGTGTCCCAAATAAACCGTCACAAAGCCAAGTATAACTCTCTCAAATAAACCGTCACAAGCACACTATAAGTATCCCAAATAAACCGTAACAACGGAAACTATAACTCTCCCGAATAGACTGTCACAAACAAACCGTTACAAAGCAAACTATAACTCTCATGAATAAACCTTCACAA
Organism: Limulus polyphemus; assembly: GCF_000517525.1. Taxonomy (NCBI): domain Eukaryota; kingdom Metazoa; phylum Arthropoda; class Merostomata; order Xiphosura; family Limulidae; genus Limulus; species Limulus polyphemus. Next base: position 147,755 of record NW_013667361.1, on the reverse strand, counting down.
AACAAACTATAACTCTCCCGAATAAACCAGCACAAAGTTTTATTTACTCCAGCACATTATGTAAGAACAAATTGTTAAATACACTTTCTGCTACACATTATTTACAAAGTCAGTGCTAAATGCACTTACTGTTGCACGTTATGTAAAACTAAGTGATAATTACACTTTCTGCTACACATTAATTACGAACTCATTATTAATTGCACTTACTGCAGCACATTACATAAGTACTAAGTGCAAATTACACTATAACTCTCCC
>NW_013667361.1:143595-147306 GCF_000517525.1 Limulus polyphemus | reverse complement strand
CAGAGTAAACTAATAATTTGTCGAATAAACCGTCACAAAGAAAACTATGACCCTGACTAATAAACTGTACGTAAGAAAACTATAACTCTCCTGAATAAACCGTGATAGAGCAAAAATAACTCTCTTTAATATACAGTCACAGAGTAAACTAATAATTTGTCGAATAAACCGTCACAAAGAAAACTATGACCCTGTCGAATAAACTGTTCGAAAGAAAACTATAACTCTCCTGAATAAACCGTGATAGAGCAAAAATAACTCTCTTTAATATACAGTCACAGAGTAAACTAATAATCTGTCGAATAAACCGTCACAAAGAAAACTATGACCCTGTCGAATAAACTGTTCGAAAGAAAACTATAACTCTCCTGAATAAACCGTGATAGAGCAAAAATAACTCTCTTTAATATACAGTCACAGAGTAAACTAATAATTTGTCGAATAAACCGTCACAAAGCAAACTATTAATCTGTCAAATAAACCGTCACAAAGCAAACTATAACTCTCCCGAATAAATCGTCACAAGGAAAACTATCACTTCTCAAATAAACTATAAAAGGCAAACTATTACTCTGCCGAATAAACCGTCAAAAAGTAAACTATAACTCTCCCTAATAAACCGTTACAAAGCAAACTATAACTCTGTCGCATAAACCGTTCAAAAGAAAATTATAACTCTCCTGAATAAACCGTCATAGAGCAAACTATAACTCTCCTGAATAAACCGTCATAGAGTAAACTATAACTCTTCTGAATAAACCGTCATAGAGTAAACTATAACTCTCCTGAATAAACCATCATAGAGTAAACTATAACTCTCCTGAATAAAAGTTTACTCTATGACGGTTTATTCAGGAGAGTTATAGTTTACTCTGTGACGGTTTATTCAGGAGAGTTATAGTTTACTCTATGACGGATAACTCTCCTGAATAAACCGTCATAGAGTAAACTATAACTCTGCTACACAAACTTTCCCTATCAGCGGATCGAACCTCGCTTTGAGCGATTTTCATGATCAGTATTATTGTTATTTCTTGTAGGAACCGCAAGTTTTAATCTTTACAGACATGGCTTGTGCTCAAAACAAACCTAAACTTTCGAACATTTTAATAAGTGTGCTTGTTTTTTTTTGTAGAAAACTATAAGTGTTTTAAAATAATTATTGTTATTACGCTATAAACCTTTATTTGATACACTACGTAACTATATAATAGACATAGCCATTCCTAATATAGAGAGATACCGTGAAAAACCTATGGTTTAAATCACGCTACAGTGTTTCTAAAAAATACTTGACACATCACTTTCACTCTTTCTAGAACTTTTGAGAATGTAATTGTGAAAAGATGTACGTGTGTCTGTTACCACAACTGCTGTGTTCAGCGAAAGGTAGTCTGGGTATGAGAATTTTCTTGTGACAAGTAACTTTCCACACTTAGTATTTTTTTTATCTCACAGACATTATCAATGATTTTGTTACCAATTCTCTTTTTACGTTTAACTTGTCTTATTTATAAACTCCAGTTTTTGTAATGTATGAGATTGGAACGAATTTCGTCGTTAAACACAGCTTTACAGTTCTTTGTTCTGTTTTGCACTTACAAACACACTCTTTCACAATTTCGCATAAGCTACTCAAAGGGTTATCTGCGCATAACCGTCCCTAAGTTTGAACTGATAGACTAAAGTGAAGACAGTTAGTCAACAATACCCACAGTCAACTCTTCGAGTTCTGTTGTTTGTGGGATTTTACCATCACTCTTAAAGGAAATCTACAGCCCCAAAGTGCGGAGCGTGTGTTTACAGCAACGGGCGGCAAACTAGGGAACCATTGGATTCACAGTCCGACATGCTAACTATTGTGCCACGCCCGATCCCAGGGAGGGAAGCACTGAAACTTGAATGAAATAAAAATTGAATTTTCAGTTGTGAAGTTAAATTTCTTCCAGCGCTGGCAAACATATATATATATATATACACTTTAATTATCAAGATAGCATGCTATTACCGGTATCTTTATAATTAAAAAAGTAACATGCTTGCGTGCGTGAGAAGTCTTTTTAAGCTTCATTAAACTATGTAAAATGAAATTAGGAGCAGGGAATTAGAAACAACGTCACCATATGTGTAAGGGAGGCGTGAGTGTAGATAGTACTATGCATTGCAAAGGGAAAGACATTTCGGGAATGGTCCTGCCATCCTACAGAACTCCATCGTAGACAGCAGTGTTTATATGTTAAAGTGTGAATTTCTTCATTTGTTGATAGATACTTAGAGTACCTGTACCGCCACCCTGTTGAGTTTTAAAACCTTGCCTTCGTTACCCATGTTTTCACAGCGTCGATCGGCTCAAAGTGTACTTTGTACTACAGGTGTTTGGTGAGTGTCACGTGTTGTGAAATAGGCTTAACCTCTCAATCACTGAAACGCCCTGCACGGTCATCAGTTTCGTTCGAACCTCCACGTGCCTAACCTCATATGTGAGTAGTATAAACAAGTCATTTAATTACTTTACATACACAGCTCTGCCTTTACACTTGATAAACTTTGTGCATTTAATTGTTTTAATTACTTTACATACACAGCTCTGCCTTTACACTTGACAAACTTTGTGCATTTAATTTTTTACTGACCTCTAGCAGGAATCAGATCTACATTTCTATAACGAAAAAAAAAATCGTAAATAAGAAGCTGGGCATGGCCTTTGTGGTTGACGTGCTGGGCTGCATATTTGGAGGTACGTGATTCGAGCCACGATATGCCGCTGAATTTATTCTGTAAATTCAGCTGTGGGCGTGTGATGAAAATTACGGCCAATCATCGTATTCGGTTAAGAGTGTCCGTGTAGGCGATAGGTGCTACTGACTGGTTAGCCTCCCACTGGTCAGAAGTTCTAAATTGGATTTGGCTACTCCTGAACGTTAGATCTCTGACCTGGCCATTCAGCCCATGTGTTCAGGCTGGAAATGTAAGAGCATGTTATGTGTTGTTGTTTTTTGTTTTGTAATTTTGCAAAGTGAAAAAATATGTTTTATTTCACATATCTTGATAAGATTATTAAATAATTATATACCTGTGAGAAAAATAACAGCATACAAAATCATCTAAAGTTATAATAATAATAAATAACTTATTTATTCAGGTACAGTGAAGCATTAACATTTATTTCTATTGCTGGAAATTAGGCCTGAAAAAATACTTAAATATTTTTTTTGCGACAAACTGCCCATCTCTAGAGATACATATCACAAAATAATATAATGGACACTAAAAATAAAATACAAAAATATATCAAGTGCTTGTCGTGGATTATAGAGTGACAGATAGCAATCAAGTGCTTGTCGTGGATTATAGGCTGACAGATAGCAGTCAAGTGCTTGTCGTGGATTATAAACTGACAGATACCAGTCAAGTGCTTGTCGTGGATTATAGAGTGACAGATAGCAGTCAAGTGCTTGTCGTGGATTATAGACTGACAGATAGCAATCAAGTGCTTGTCGTGGATTATAGAGTGACAGTTAGCAGTCAAGTGCTTGTCGTGGATTATAGACTGACAGATAGCAGTCATGTGCTTGTCGTGGATTATAGAGTGACAGATAGCAGTCAAGTGCTTGTCGTGGATTATAGACTGACAGATAGCAATCAAGTGCTTGTCGTGGATTATAGAGTGACAGTTAGCAGTCAAGTGCTTGTCGTGGATTATAGACTGAC
>NW_013667361.1:141600-142920 GCF_000517525.1 Limulus polyphemus | reverse complement strand
TATGAGTCTATCAGGCAGTGTTTGTATGTTTGCAAAGTTGTGTAGAAAGGCTGACGATGAGGATCCTTGTACTCGGTAGGCTGCTGTAAGTACTGTATTCTGTATTGTTTGTAGCTTTCTTATGTGTATGTGTTTTGCGTTAATACAAGCTGGGTATGCGTATTTTATGACTTCTTTAAGGTGTAACCATGGTTCAAAAATAATTGATCTCCGTGATTAACGTCCAAGTAACAAATGAAACAAGATTGTGTAAGACCACCACATATAGTGTAAGTTAAATTGCCAATCAAATATTATAATTTAAGATCACGTGACTGATCATCAGATGCCTAATTTACATTATTTTATAACAATGTTTGTGGTCTTGTCATGATTAAAATATTAAAAATTCTGATTATCCTGTATTTTATTATGCAGTGTATGTAATTCATATTAAGGTAACTGAGATTTTTCGGACAATATTAAAAACATGGGGGGTGAGAGGTATCGTCTTCTGGCCCCATCTTTTACTTGGGCTTGTGTAGCCTAAACATTTGGGGGTTACAAATAAGTACCCGTGATTAGATTGGGTTGAAGAACAACAGAGTTATGAAACAATATTAAACTTATATTTTTGTCAAATAGTTAAGTTGTCGTTATTTTCTTACTTTAACGTTTTCAACATCACAAATGTTCATAAAATTCTCCAGAATTCTAAACATATAATGATTAATGGTATTTTCTTTGCCTAAGTAGTGTTCACGTCTAATGATTTGGAAAGTTTATTTTATATACATTTTAACTCCATTTAATGTACAGTATTGTTTGATTTTTTTAGTTTCTTCCTTTCAATTCACAGAAACTGGTGGAGAACAACCAGTGTACATTATGAACTAGTGCACTGACTTGACTACCAGTGTACATTATGAACTAGTGCACTGACTTGACTACCAGTGTACATCATGAACTAGTGCACTGACTTGTCTACCAGCGTACATTTTCTAGTGCAGGGACTTGACTACCAGTGTACATCATGAACTAGTGCAGTGACTTGATTACCAGTGTACATCATGAACTAGTGCAGGGACTTGACTACCAGTGTACATCATGAACTAGTGCAGTGACTTGTCTACCAGCGTACATCATGAACTAGTGCAGTGACTTGACTACCAGTGTACATCATGAACTAGTGCAGGGACTTGACTACCAGTGTACATCATGAACTAGTGCAGGGACTTGACTACCAGTGTACATCATGAACTAGTGCAGTGACTTGATTACCAGTGTACATCATGAACTAGTGCAGGGACTTGACTACCAGTGTACATCATGAACTAGTGC
>NW_013667361.1:135227-140604 GCF_000517525.1 Limulus polyphemus | reverse complement strand
CTAGTGCAGTGACTTGACTACCAGTGTACATCATGAACTAGTGCAGTGACTTGTCTACCAGTGTACATTATGAACTAGTGAACTGACTTGTCTACCAGTGTACATCATGAACTAGTGCAGTGACTTGACTACCAGTGTACATTATGAACTAGTGCAGTGACTTGACTACCAGTGTACATTATGAACTAGCGTAGTGACTTGACTACCAGTGTATATCATGAACTAGTGCAGTGACTTGACTACCAGTGTACATTATGAACTAGTGAACTGACTTGACTACCAGTGTAGATTAGTCACTGCACTAGTTCATTGACTACCAGTGTACATCATGAACTAGTGCAGTGAATTGACTTCATTTATTACTTTTGTCAGTAGTTTTCATTGATTGAGTTGTTCATATTTTTTTACTATTTTTGTTCCATATATATATATACATCTGTAGAAGAAGAAAATGTGATTTCTGACGAAAAAAGATTGAATTTTTGGGTAGTCCATGCCCTCTTCATGAAAGGTAAATGGAAATCGATAACTTATATTTCTCAGGAGAAAGGAAACATTAGAAAACCGAAACCAACACCAATGCATATGCGCCTCCTCTCGCTAAGTCTTGAGTTTCACCGTACACAGTGATCGAGTTTTCCAGAAACTATAGAATATCTATCTTCACCCCTCAAGGCAAGCAGAAATTATTTGCTCAGGTGTACGATATTTCTCAACAATACTCTACAAAGCTGAGTAAATCTCTTCAGTAAACCAATTATGATCGAATAGTTCTAGTTATAGAACCATCAGTGACGTGTAGTGAGGCAGCTGGAACTAGCAGGTCGTATCTTATTTCTTTCAGGCCAAATAGTTGTTGTCAAAACAGACCGTTGTCATATAACTACACTAATCTTTAATGAAAAAAAATAGTACTTACATCTGAAATATTTTAATGTTAACCAGACATAAATTAGAGCTTGTACTGATAAACTAACTCATATTCGTTAAATGTACATGCAAATCAACCGTCGTTTATTAGAGTAACAGGTAAGGAACGTTTGAGATAAAGCATTTTGTAGGAGTGTTAATTCTGTTCCTTAAAAAGTAATGTACTTTATAAGTACAGTAAAATAAATGTGGTCATTTTAGTAGTTTAAGAATCACTATAGATATATCTTTAATATCAGCTTTTTAATTATCCATTCTTTATTATGTTTAGTTACATTGTTCTACCGTTTAAGTAACGGTTATTAAGCCTATGACTACGGACGAAAGTGCCAGAAGAAGACTTGAGCTACTGTAATGTTGTACAACTAGTCGTTATGTTCTTACATTTAATTTTTTATTTATATTAAATACTTTGTCGACAATTACTCTCGTTTAAGTGTTGGTGAAATATGAATGTTATATGAATAAAGATAACGTTAGGCTCTATAATTTACTGATATAACATATCCTTTGATTTTGTACAAATTTAGCTGCCTTTAAAATAGTCAATGATTTATATGTTTAGATAATGTAAAAACATTATATTATAGGTAGTATTGGGGTGTATAATGCTGATGCTGCAGATATACTAATTGTTATTAAAATCGCGCTTTATTGCACATTCCTTTTACACATTCCTTTCATCTATTTCAAATCAGAAATATGCAGTATTAATGTTTCAGATCTGTCCTCTGTCTGCCATAAACTCACTCTCAAAGAGGCTCTTCGTACAACACCAGAACTCGTCAGGCTTGACTAGACCATAATGGTTGGCAAACAAAGTGCTCAGAATTCGTGTCGGCAGATTTTAAAACGACTCAACGTATACAAAATTTCAGTTCATTATATCATGAAAAGAGAGCCAAGAAACTGTTAACTACAAAATTCCGCGTTATTTAAAGTGGAGAAGCAGACTTTGCGGGAAATCTGAATCCCTAAACCCTGTTTGTATTCATAATCATCCATATCAAGAAACGAACTTTTATGATTTTTTTTTACACTTAAGCTTTAATTGGTGCGCTGGTAATTGTTTCTATGATATATATATATATTGGCATATTTATTACTTACTAGAAAATATTTTTACAATATAATTAGGTCACTTATTTACATTATCCGAAACCTTACGTATTTTTACTGTATGTTAAGAGTCGCTGGTGAGTAGGTTTACAGACTTCCAACGCTAAAAGCTAGGGTTTGATCTCCCGCAATACAAAGAGTACACATATCCCACTGTGTAACTTGGCCCTAAGAAGACAACAACAACAAAAACTCTATGTTGAGAAGAATGGTTAAAATATACGTTATTCTAAATAAATCAAAATATCCAACGGTCGTTATGTAAAATATTTAAATTCATTGTTGCTTAAGTAAGTTGAAGTAGTAAATATAATTTGAATAAGTATTTCAAACAACTAACAAAGTTTAACTCGAAATTTTATTTAGTATCTACAAACCATTCACAATTAAGTCCCCCCCCCCCCAGTGGCACAGTGGTTTGTCTGCGGACTTACAACGCTCAAACAAACACAATTAAGTTAAACCTACAACGGGTTAGTATCCGAGCTAATCAAGAAACTAATTTAGAAACAGGGAACATTTTAAATAGATGTCCTTAATTTTATCCAAATTTTAAAAAAATCTAAGTAAAAATAACAATTTTTATTACATGATATCAGTAAAAAAAATTAATATAACGGTCTACCATTTTAAGTGCTTTATTCAAAAACAATCTGTACACCGTTATGGTTATATTAACAAAAGCCACGTTTTATCCGGTGATTACAGCTTTTCAGTTACGAAATCTGGTCAGTTGATATACACGATCAATAATTCAGCTAAAGTATTTCATACAGACTTACAGTCATTAAATCTGGGCAGTTGATAGACAAGATCAGTAGTTCAATTCAAGTATTTCATACAGACTTACAGTCACTAAATCTGGGCAGTTGATAGAGAAGATCAGTAGTTCAATCAAGTATTTCATACAGACTTACAGTCACTAAATCTGGGCAGTTGATAGACAAGATCAATAGTTCAATTCAAGTATTTCATACAGACTTACAGTCACTAAATCTGGGCAGTTTATAGACAAGATCAGTAGTTCAACTCAAGTATTTCATACAGATTTACAGTCACTAAATCTGGGCAGTTGATAGAAAAGATCAGTAGTTCAACTCAAGTATTTCATACAGACTTACAGTCACTAAATATGGGCAGTTGATAGACAAGATCAGTAGTTCAACTCAAGTATTTCATACAGACTTACAGTCACTAAATCTTGGCAGTTGATAGACAAGCTCAGTAGTTCAACTCAAATATTTCATACAGACTTACAGTCACTAAATCTTGGCAGTTGATAGACAAGATCAGTAGTTCAACTCAAATATTTCATACAGACTTACAGTCACTAAATCTTGGCAGTTGATAGACAAGATCAATAGTTCAACTCAAGTATTTCATACAGACTTACAGTCACTAAATCTTGGCAGTTGATAGACAAGATCAGTAGTTCAACTCAAATATTTCATACAGACTTACAGTCACTAAATCTTGGCAGTTGATAGACAAGATCAATAGTTCAACTCAAGTATTTCATACAGACCAGTCACTAAATCTGGTTGCAGTTCATCAACGTCCTTATAAGGCTATTCATGATTACCGTATGGTATCTAAATGTTGCAGTTAATTTTTGGTAAGTCCATGCCCTCTTCATGAAAGGTAAATGGAAATCGATAACTTATATTTTTCAGGAAAAAGGAAATATTAGAAAACCGAAACCAACACCAATGCATATGCGCCTACTCTCACTAAGTCTTGAGTTTCACTGTACACAGTGATCGTAGTGAGGCAGCTGGAACTAGCAGGTCGTATCTATACGTACTTGTAAGACTATTCGTGATTACCGTATAGTATCTAAATGCTGCAGTTCATATATGTATTTATAAGGCTACTGATGGTTACCGTATAGTATCTAAATGCTGCTGTTGATCTACGTACTTATTAGGCTATTTGTGATTACCGTATAGTATCTAAATGTTGCAGTTCATCAACGTACTTATTAGGCTATTCGTGATTACCGTATAATATATAAATGCTGCAGTTCATCTACGTATTTATAAGGCTACTGATGGTTACCGTATAGTATCTAAATGCTGCTGTTGATCTACGTACTTGTAAGGCTATTCGTGATTACCGTATAGTATCTAAATGTTGCAGTACCTCAATATACTTATGAGAGTAATCATGATTAATTATATTTCATAAGACAATAGTTACAGGCTTATTATATTTTTAACACTATATTCGTTGCTGATTTGTGGACGGGTTCTTATAATTATCTGGTAAAAATAATTCAAAATCCATTCGACATAAAGATAACAAATTAATTTATTTCTTCCTTAACATTTCTATATGCTTAAACACCGTGGTAACTTGTAGGCCACGTTTGCTCGTTTGTTTTGAATTTCACGCAAAGCTACACGAGGGCTAACTGCGATAGACATCCCTAATTTAGCAGTGAAAGACTAGTGGGATGGCAGTTAGTCATCACCACCCACCGCCAACTAATAATGGAATTAACCATCACATTATAACGCCCATACGTCTGAAAGGGTGAGCATGTTTGATGAGACGGGAATTAAAATCCGCGACTCTCAGATTGCGAGTCAAGCGCCCTAATTACCTGGCCATGCCGGGCCACCACGTTGACTGTACAATACTACAAGCGCCCTATATACCTGGCCATGCCGGACCACCACGTTGACTGTACAATACTACAAGCGCCCTAATTACCTGGCCATGCCGGGCCACCACGTTGACTGTACAATACTACAAGCGCCCTAATTACCTGGCCATACCGGACCACCAAGTTGACTGTACAATACTACAAGCGCCCTAATTACTTGGTCATGCCGGGCCACCAAGTTGACTGTACAATACTACAAGCGCCCTAATTACCTGGCCATGCCGGGCCACCAAGTTGACTGTACAATACTACAAGCGCCCTAATTTCTTGGCCATGCCGGGCCACCAAGTTGACTGTACAATACTACAAGCGCCCTAATTTCTTGGCCATGCCGGACCACCACGTTGACTGTACAATACTACAAGCGCCCTAATTTCTTGGCCATGCCGGGCCACCACGTTGACTGTACAATACTAACCTAACAATTAACTTATTTGCACAACTTCACGGTTGGTCGACCAAGTAACTGAAAACAAAACACGGACTTATTCATCTCTAGCTGAATCAAAAACATTCTCTAAATGATTCGCTCTACCGACTAGAAAAAACTACCGAATGAAAATAACTCTATATTTCATTGACCCTCTTATCATCTACCCCTCGAATCTAGGACAGCTGCCGGTGGGCAACTGCCAGTCAAAAGATCTGTTTGTTTGTTTG
>NW_013667361.1:130664-134694 GCF_000517525.1 Limulus polyphemus | reverse complement strand
AATCCTGAGTAATCTGAGCTGTCCTACCGGCAGTTGTCCTGCTCCCCTACTCCTCGAAATTACTAGAAAATCTGACATCGAAATTTTTAGAACTTTCTTGACCTACATTATTATTTTTTTTGGTATTAACATCATGCACTCTCTAGCTAACATTTAAATTACAACATTAAAATATAGCTTATAACAATTATTTATTCAGTCCCTTTGGATTTTTCAACAAAATGATTTTCAAAGTTGACGAAGCATGAATATAATTAATTATATTTGTCATAATCTTGGACTCTGAGCTCATGTGTAGCGTCAGGTGCGGTTCTGGTTGAAAATATTAAATAGTTATTAAACTCTAGAATAAGTAAAGTTTGTGAAAGGTTTTTGTCTACCTATAACCCCCCCCCCCCCGCGGTATGGCACAGCGGTATGTCTGCGAACTTACAACGCTAGAAACCAGGTTTCGAAACCCGTGGTGGGCAAAGCACAGATAGCCCATTGTGTATCTTTGTGCTTAATTTCCAAAAAACAAACAAAACCTCTATACCTTAGGACGGCTTATTTCACTCGGTGATAATTTTTCGTATTTCTAAGGATATTTATTCGCATTTTCTTGTGAAATTTTGTCTGTTACTTTACTGAGTTATCTCTCAATCTTTTGACCTAAGAATTACCGTTGAGATCCATATAGAAATCAGCTTCTTAAACACATTTTTTTCTACTTGTGTGTAAGACCTTTTGGATTACAACTCCCCTTGAAACATACATGACAATGTCTGTTTTCTTTTAACGCAAAACTGTACTGTGGTCTCTTTAAGTTGTGCTCACCACAAGATCGAACCTTGAATCTTAGTGTTATAAGCCCTCAAATTTACCGCTGATCTACTGTGTGATACCTATATGAGTAACACAGATATAAATATAAAGAAAAATATTGTTTACTCTCTATTTCACGACATTACGAAAATACGATGGAAAAACATGTTTTCTTTGAATTTCATATTTAAATAGGTCTGTAGTAGCATTGTTCAACTTCAGAAGTAATACATGTGTAATAAGAAACAAAGATAGCTTTGTTTCCTGTACGTTACAATGTGTAATAGAGGGTTAATATTGCACTGATTACTACTAGCGTTTCTTGCATATTTTAAGTAGAAAACTTAGTAATCTCACCTTCTTTCTGGTCTTCTGTTTACACTGAGTGTTGTAATCGCTAAAACATAAAACTAATATGTTACATTATGTGACCATCACCGGTGGCGACCAGTGGAAATATAAGTCGGTAATATGAGGTCGAAATAGCTTCTTCAAAGTGGATTACTAAAATATACTATTTCTGTTGTTATAATGAACACTTGTTGCTTAATGTTTATAGTTTAATTATTGCTAGAAAAAAAATTGTATTTTTTTGTTAAAATATTTGGTTGCTTTATTTAATGGACGTTTGTTAATATTTTTATCTAGGAAGAGAAATATTGCACGGGATGCACGAGAGATGTGAAACGAGGCACGGGAAGCGTATTTACCATTTATCAACACACTAATGTTTGACGAAGACCTGCACGGGAAGCGTATTTTCCATATATCAACACTCTAATGTTTGACGAAGACCTGCACGGGAAGCGTATCTTCCATTTATCAACACACTAATGTTTGATGAAGATCTGCAATACCATGTAAATTCTGGTTAACAAACGTTTCATGTTTATTAATACACAGGTTTACAAGAAGTTCCAGTTTTTAGCCTTACTTTTTGTCCGTATCATTCAAATTTTCCCCAAAGAACCACCTGACAACAAATCACACGTTACAATTCCCTCTCTCTGCTACGTTTTCTTAATCCAACCCGCAAGAATTGTGATTTGAATACCTGCTCAGTCTCGAAAAAGGAAACGAAGAAGTAACAGTTTTCTTCTATGTTGGTTTACGAGAACTAAAACGTGTTTTATATTCTATATATTATTAATTATCTAGATAAGCTTTTTAAAATAATGTTCGTTTATGTCTTTAAATCATGATTCAATAAACATCAAATTACTTAGCAAATGATAAATAGTGTAATTTAAACCGTATCAGAGATGTTGCAGTGTCACTCCGTGTGGGAAAAAAAATTTTCCAGATTTTTACACTGGAAATCTAGTAACCATAGTAATGCATGCAAATAAGAACTAAATGAAACGTCGAATAGCTTTGGGTTCTGTATTTGTGTAAAAACAACACAGAAGACACACTATCTTTAGATAAATTGTAAGCTAAGGTCTGTGAAGGTTGCAAAGTTTAATTGTCCGTTGTTGTTTTCTACCATATGTTGGACGTGTTTTGCCTAAATACATTAATCATTTGAATGTATCTTAATTCGGAATGAGTAGGATAACATACCAGAAGTTCTAATTCGCATGCAACGTGAGTTGTTGCAAAATAATTAGGACTGTGGAAAAAAAAGTAGATAAAATGTGGTTGATGCAACACGTGTGATCGGTGTGCGCAGTCGCTAAGGGAATTTCACAAAAAAGTGGCGTAAAATTAAGTAGAACAGCGTGGTCAAACAACTCATAACCTCTACACAATCTAATGCATTGAAGGCTAAAATAAAGACATGTGACTGGCGTAAAAGTGTCTTGCATGCAATTCTTTGTTCCTTGTTTATGAGCCAATATGACCTGCTTGCCATTGTTTTCAGAAAACTGTAAAAAGTAAATAAATGTCAATACATGAATGTGCTAGAGTTGATGACAGATAGATACACTAAAACAGTAAATAAAAAATACTTCAAGTGATTACATTTACAGACTAGATGACAACACATTGATCTTACAGAGTAGGTCAAGCGACAAGAAAGGGTCACAGAATCCACTGAAAAGTTTTAATACTGTTACGTCAGCGAGGTCACGTGACTAGTATCACGCCACTTCTTTCTAGAAATATCCTGTTACTTCAAGAATGCCCTAGCATTTACTAGATATGTGTTAGTCTTGTATATATATATAAGACGGTCACAACGTGACGGGACAACAGAGGCAATGAGTAATTGAATGTATGCGGATAAGATATTGTTGGCCACGTGAGACGTGAGCGTTTGTTATAGAGCGACTGTTGAAATTAAGTGTATCGTAAAGTTGTATTCGGAAAGAATAAACCAGTTTTATTTAAGAAAGGACTCGTGTCGCTAAAGTTTCGTCGGAACGAATTTACGGAAAATTAACTATCGAACGGAGGTGTAACAATACGTTTATTTCACATGGCTACACATCATTCACTTCCTAGAGAAGCTTTTTGTCGCGTTAATATAAGATTTTAAGTCTAGGAACGTTTCGAAATTAACTAAACTTGTAAATCCACATTTCTTTAGTTCGTTTATTTGTCTTTCACTGGGAAATTAAGGATGGCTAGAGCAGATAGCCCTCGTGTAAATTTGCACGAAATTCCAAACAAACAAATTCATCCGTGTTATAAAGCAATATAGCAATGTATTGACTTTGCCTGCATAGGCCCAAAACAACATACTACAGTTCGGATTCCATTTAACTTCAACACAGATAAATACAGTTAATATTTTGCATCTATTTAAACTTCGTGTAATCTTTAACAAAATATAAATTTAATTAAGTATTTGTTATAAACGAATTTTTCAGTTATGTCTTTGTGAGTAGTAAATGGTAGAGAAAATTATTAAAAGTCTAAAGATCGGTTTGTTAATCTTATTAAAGAAGAGAATAAACACCGTTTATAGTACACTTTCATTTATATTAGATAACCCAGAGCTTGACAAGAGGGCATGGAGTTCTTTTGAACTTCGAATAGAAATATATTTTATGTCTAGTCAAGTTGGCGACTAAGGAAAACGTAAAAGCGTATACGAAAAATATTTTTTACTGTGGCGCCATCTCCTTCATGTCCAGATCAAGATTATTTACTGTAACGGCATCTCCTTCGTGTCCTGATTAAGATTTTTTGCTAAATACGCTTCCCGTGCAGGTCTTCGTCAAACATTAGTGTGTTGATATATGGGAAACACGCTTCCCGTGCAGGTCTTCATCAAACA
>NW_013667361.1:125421-129777 GCF_000517525.1 Limulus polyphemus | reverse complement strand
AAAGCACTGAAAAGGAAGTGAGCAAGGTAATATTTTAAGCAAGGGTTAAAGCACTGAAAAGGAAGTGAGCAAGGTAATATTTTAAGCAAGGGTTAAAGCATTGAAAAGGAAGTGAGCAAGGTAATATTTTAAGCAAGAGTTAAAACATTGAAAAGGAAGTGAGCAAGGTAATATTTTAAGCAAGGGTTAAAGCATTGAAAAGGAAGTGAGCAAGGTAATATTTTAAGCAAGGGTTAAAGCATTGAGAAGGAAGTGAGCAAGGTAATATTTTAAGCAAGGGTTAAAGCATTGAGAAGGAAATGAGCAAGGTAATATTTTAAGCAAGGGTTAAAGCATTGAAAAGAAAGTGAGCAAGGTAATATTTTAAGCAAGGGTTAAATCAGTGAGAAGGAAGTGAGCAAGGGTTTCAAAAAGGATTTTTCTTATGAGGAAGATTGGCAGAAAAAGATGCAAAACAGGAAAGCGAAGGCTGCCAGCAAGACCGCGCTTAAAACATTGATACTAAGTCATGTACTCTTTAATTACAGATCACTAGTAAATGTTGTTTTACCTGAATAACACGTCGCCATCTTTATAGATTCTCGTGGACTTTGGCAAGCACTTATCACCATATGTGTGACATTTCGACGCTGAAGTCAAACGCTGAGTACTCATATCGTATATTTACAGGTGGTGGCTCCCTCTAAGATCTCTGGCATTCAGCACTTCTCACTTCTCGTTTAATTGTGGCTTCGACGTTTAACCTGAAAAACACGGATTAGGGATTTTATTGACAATTCGGGACCTTTTTTTCTAATCGTTTTTGCAGTTTCACGTGAAGTATGACTAACTGGTAGATGCAATGATTTTCCTTATTTGCACCAGTGACAAGCTTACTAGTCTTCTGACATTTAAAGAAGCAGCTGAGTGGTGTTTCTGTCATATCGAAGCATCAATAAAGGTACGGTTTACAGTAATTATGGTACGTATTAAGACTTGTATTATATGACCACTTATATTACTAACATTCCGAAATCTTGTGATTAGTTTTAGTCTCAGACGTTCAGCAAAATATTTCAATGCATCAAACGTGCATTATCTTTTAGAAGATGCTTTAACATTTTTCGTATCTCTAGTATAGAAGATTTATTTGAATGTAAAAAGCTTTACCATGTCAATTTGGCACTCTTCAGAATCTTGAATAGGACACATATTGGAGGGCTCATTTTACCAAAAGAATTTAATAATACGCACTTTTACGCTTTGCTCTCTTTTCAGAGCCTGACAGCCCAACTAATCTACTATATTTTAAGACTTTGAGAAGAAAACCTAAGACGTGAAAAATATGTTTATAGTTGCATTTTGCCTTTTTAACATAGCATGGCCTGGTGACCAGGGTATTGGGTTGAGGATCCCAGAGTCTCGAGCTAAAGACGTGGTGTTACCAAATACGCTTCGCACAGTGAGCTGTGGGTACGTTGAAAGAGTAACAGTCAGTCCTGTCATTTGGTTAAGAGTAGCTTCTGACTGGTTGCCTTTCCTCTGGTCTGTAGTTCAATATTAGAAATGACTATGCTTAAACTATTGATGGTCCTCAATCCTGGCCGTTTAGCTCCTTTTCTTTGTCTCCCAGTGACTCAGAGGTACGTTTGCAAGCTTATGACGGTAAAAATCGGGTTTTGATACCCGTGGTGGGCAGAACCAAGCTTATTTTGTGGACAAAGTTTGTTCCAATGAATAAATAAATATTTGTTCTTTTATTATTCTTAAGTTTGTTTAACGCAAACTGAAGTTTATTACTAGACATTTTTATAACCTTAAATAAAAGAACGACCTATATCTCCAGAATGTAACTTTATTAGCTCAATATTTCGCTATTACAGTTTCGTAAAGAGCTATCAATTTCTTAGCAGTTCACTAATCTAGTTCAATCTAACTTGGAACAGCATTAACATTAAATCGAACATTAATACACGTGTTTAGAAAGTTCAGGTCATATTAAAATAATATCAAAAATTCTTGAGTTTAAATTGTTGAAGCAAATCAAACTAACAATGCTAAATAAATAATATGGGTAAACAAACAGGTAAACTATTAAAATTATTGGATTGAGAAGAGGATGCATTACATATATTAATACTCTCTTCATATTTGTATCTGTAAGTAATATTTCACCTTATTAACATACACAAAATAATGTCTGAAATATCTTTCAACCCTTATGAGTTTGTATAGAGACTTCGTCAAAGTACAACATATTAAAATCATAAGAATGCTACTAACGTCACTACATTAAAGGCCAACCTTTATATTTGTTCTTTTTTTTCTTGATGAAAATCGATTCTTTAACTTTTCGGTCTAGAAAACTATGACATTTAGATAAGATCTTGACATCCGATAAGATGTTATCCGTTTGTATTATGTCATGTTATTTTCCATATTGTTCCGCAATAACATTGTTAGTACTGAGGTTTTGGATGTCACACACACATGTTCAGATATTCGATCATGTATGGGTCGGAAAATTTCTCCTATATACGTACTGGATCGTCTGTCACGAGTTACTTCATACACAACGTTCTTACTATGACATCGACCATGTAGTTCATATTTAGCGGCTTTATAATTATTATTCATACATCGTGTTTCTTTCTTGTACGCTGAACTTATTGTTAATGAATTTTTAATAGGTAAGTCTGATTTGTCGATAGTGTGTCTTTCTGCAAAAGAAAAAAAAACCCTGCAGGATACATTTGTTAACGTTATTAACAGGAGTGATAGTTTAGCGATCTTCCACCTTCTGTAGCTCGGACTATGGTAATCCCAACTATCACATATTTTTAGTGAGTGTGTTCTACTGGACTCTTACTTCACATACCATATTTCAAGGCAATCCAAAGAAATACCTGAAATATAACATCTCCAAATTTGATTGAGTTTCTTCCTATTTTTTTTTATCTTCGCATTAAAAGTATGGAAACTTTATTTGATAGAAAAATATATTTAACTTTTATGGATTTTTCTTCAAATTTCGTACACTGATAGATCTTTACAACCTACAATTAGGAGTCTCATTTAGTCCAAATATAAGCCACATGTGCAAATTTATTCAACAAAAACCGTTCAAATTTATCGAAAAATGTTTGCGCATCACTACTCAAAAAGTCACGTGAGCTATCGATCTAACATTTTTACTACAGCTTCACCTAACAGTAAAAGTGAACGGTTTTTAGTGTTTTTTTTTGTCATTCGGATTAAAGACGACTGATTTAGAGTAGCAAAACTATTAGGTGAAAGGACGTGTAGATGCAAAGTATTGGTTAGGCAAAGCAAACTAGATTAGTAGTTTCTAGCTCAAGTTTTCAAAAGAATAATACGGGTGGATGGTTATTGCTGATTATTCATTGCCAACTTTTCAGCACAAATTTACTAAATTTTATGAAATTATCCTAATTAAAGAGCGTTTAGTGTCACGTAATATTAGCTTAAGCAATTAACACAAATAATAAGACGGCTGTACCAATTGCATGGGGGTAATGACAAAAAGCTGTTAATCTAAATTCCATGGCGTTAGTCAGAGAAGAAAAACTACCACCATGTATTTTAAAGAATCTGATTAGTTCTGTAAAGTAAATGTCTATTCCGAATAATAGGGATGCAACCCTAAGGCTAATGTTAGTTACTATCAAGTGTCATTTTCTAATTTGATGTGGTTTGTTGGTGTGTATTGACAAAAAGTCATATATCTAATCAATTATACTTAGGTTTGAAAAAAAAAAGGTGCGGCTAAAAAAAGATTCAGTGTGCAATTTAAAGGAATGAACTCAAAATAGGCGACCAAACTGGTCCTACACTTATAGAACTAATAAAAATTTTATAGTAAATATTCATTCATTAGTTAACTAGACGTCGTATTTTATTTTACCCATCATTATGCCCAAAGTTGAACAAAAAGTGCGGCATGGCTAATTAATGGATGAATATTTGCTGTAAAATTATTATCAATATTATAAGTTGTAACGAATTTATTATTATGTATTTATTTTTAATATGGACGTTGTTTGGATTGAATTTGTAATCAGAAATAGGCGTATTATCAGATATGTATTGTGTATGACGAATTTGTGATCTATTTATTTTAATGTCACCATTTGTTTCGAATAAGTTTATATTTGAGGACGTGTCTAGCTTACCGTGTTAGTTACGTATGTCGAAACTCCCGCCAATTCTCCAGATTGTAAAATATTCGTGAACACAAAGAATCAACTTCCGTAACGGGTACATCAGAAGTTTCTAGGAAATGTGATTCGCCTATAAAAGCAACAGAGAACAAAGAAGAGACAGGTCTACTATGAAACTGTTATAACCGTGTAAGCT
>NW_013667361.1:112515-124472 GCF_000517525.1 Limulus polyphemus | reverse complement strand
AGTGTTGTATATATATATACATATATATATAATATTAAAACGTATTTGTGTACAAAACCAAAAACGGTGTGAATCAATCTTGTTGGTAAATAGCGTAAATTAAATTAAATAAAATACCGGCATATCTCTAAACCAAAATCCAAGGTTCGTCTCAACTATTAAAAGTTAAATTATTTAACGCGGCCTTGGATTGTTTCAAATTCTCAATACTTAACAAAGTGTAGCAACAAGTTCGCCCGCCAAATTGTACTTAATTTCTTTAAGTCGTACGCTGAATCCTTTTTGTCCGCACCTTTTTTCACACTTCAGGTGTTTTTGATTAGGTCACTTATATATGGAATCACCCAAGTAACCTGAGCTTTAAATGTGCTTTCTTTGTTTCTATGGTTCAAGAGAACATGTTTGTTTCTTTTTTTGCCTATCAAAATTTATTATTATGTTTTGTATAAATTCCCGTGGATAAGTATATTTTCTTAAAGGAGTCATCAGGTTTTCCATAGCTTTCTTTTTTGTTATTACAAACTTTATTACAATCCTATTGAGGTATCCAATAAATGCACCTATTTTTACTGCAGAGGGATGATGTGAGTGGAAATGCAAATCCTTATGTGGTATGACATAAGCAAGTGTAAGTTATATAAATAGATGAACTGTATTCAAGAACTCATGGAAACCAGTAAGAGATTCTTAATTCGTGTTCCACACTCCAAATACGCCACCTATGAATCTGAATCTCATTGGTGGGCCTAAATTCCCTCCTGTGTTTCAATTACCTATGATATACTTTCTGTCGGAGTTCCGCAAGCGGACATTATTGGTTTCAGGGGTAACCCAGACTTATGGTCTTCGGAACGACCTTAAAATTCAGGGCTCGACTGTTATGTGGTTTTAAATTATTCACTAGTTGTGGATCTACATAAGAACCTTTCCTTTAATTCATTAAAAATAATTCTGCTTTTACTTTCAAGTGTTTTAATAAAATCCCTGTTTAATTTTAGATCGTTATCTTCATTTGATAAATGAGTATCAATCTTTCGTTCATAACTATCCTTCGCTAAAACTACATATTCATTTCTTTTATCGGATTCTTTAGCTATAATGTCCATCTTACTTTTTAATTTATACGATTTATTTTCCTGAAAAATAAATTTGGTTTTATTGCGTAATTATGAAAATACTCTAAGATACTCGACACTTTTTTAAAAGTTCTGCCATGGCGTCTTCTGTTGTGTTCTGTCCTTTCAGTGCTGGTGTCTTAGGATGATCAAAACATGGGATCGAAAGTGAGGTAACTGACGGTTGGTGTTCTTCTCTTTGTTCTGACCAATCTCTATTACTCCCACCCTGGTTTCTTAAAGAATGTTTTTATCGTTGTCGTATTTTGTGGAAAGTTTGTTGTAACGATGATAAAATGTTTAATTCTTTAATATTATCTAGTCTAGTTGGAATTGTAGAATTCCGTCCTCGATTAAGCAACGGTTTAATTGCATCATCCAAGTTAATGTCATTTTGTATGGTTATATTACTTTCTTTGAGAGTTTCACATTTCTCTGATTTAACTTCGTTGATGTGACTTGTCAGGTTTTGTAAGGCTGCGGATTCTTTGCAATAAATTTCAACAATAAACGGATGGCACACAATTCACTTGTTCTAAAATAATATATTCAAAAACAAGTCAAAAGTACGTACAAAAATTCTTTACACTATTGTTTACCACAATTGAAAATAAAGCTTTAAATAATTATCTTTTTCGTCAAAAGTCCACAGAGTCTGGTTCAAATACTTTAGAACCCAATTGACAAGACGAATTATTTCTTCTGTCCTCTATTATCACAATACAATCAGTGATAAATTCACTTTCGTGAATGAATGAAAATATAACATTTATAAGATATAAGTTATTTCTGATAAACAATGAAAATAAGGCATATATATAACATATAAGTTAGTTGTGATAAACAATGAAAATAAAGTATGTGTAAGACATAAGTTAGTTGTGATCAACAATGAAAACTAAGACAAAAATGAGTTTAATTTAATGAAATATAAAGTGTGTTAGAGGGAGAATGACAAACAAATTTAGACATTTTACACTACGATTGATAATACAGAAAAGGGTGAAGATGATCTATTAGCAGACATTATACTGTTTTCAGATTGGTTTGTATTAATAATTCTCCCTGCCCCCCAGTGGCACAGCGGTATGTTTGCGGACTTATAACGCTACAATCCGGGTTTCGATACCCGTGGTGGGCAGAGCACAGATATCCCATTGTGTAGCTTTGTGCTTAATTAAAAACAAAAACAAATTAATAATTCTTTTAACGAACAGAGTTGTGATACTGGATTTAGCATCAAACTTTGGCGGTAAATGTTATATATATATATATATATACGTCCAGAGGCACGTAAAATTGAACGTAACATATTCAATGCTGCAGAATAGAAGTCTCTCAGTAGCTTATAACTCTAAATTCGGGGTTCAATACCTGCGACATATAAACACCGATAGCTCATTGTGTAGCTTTACGCTAAAGCAAACAAACATATAATGTAGCATGAACACTAAATAACCAATGAACGCTTACCTTTCGGTACGCTATCTCTAAATTTATATGCTATTTTGGCCACATAGCTGTGCTATTTTGGCAACCTAGGATCCCAGTTGTAGGAATTTAAGTAAGCAGACAGGCTGTGTTACTGCATTGTTCAAGGTGTTATACTGGATCCTCCCTCAGAAGTTGGTCGCTTCACTTCCTTTGGATAGGCGTTTGGCTAGACTCCAAAACTGACGTCACGATGTTATTATGACTAGACTACGGTTTGGAGCTTGCTGTGTAAGACATACTTTACACAAAATTGGACTGACTCATTCTTCTTCTTGCTTCTTTTTTTCTTTTTTTTTTGCAAGTACTGTATAGAGACTATTGTTCTTGTGATTCTTACTTTTTGTCTATACTGTAGCACATCTAGTCCTTAACAAACTGTCCTATTTTATGCCACACTAAAAGAACATATTGATGTAATTTGGTTTCTGGAGATCTGAACACATGTAAAAATATATTTTATTGACATTTCACCAGGTTGTTTTTCTATACTTGAATCTCGGTAGAACTTGTCTGTTGATGTACCGAAAATCCTCCTGGATTTGTAACACACAACTGAAGCCAATCCAGGATAAATTTTAGAACAATATTTTCAGCAGAAGGAGAAGGCGCCAGACGAAGCGGTAGACTTTCTATTATGGCGAATAAGAAAAACGAAATCACGTTGCTGATAAAATAGAATAAGTTTTGACAATGGAGGTAATGAAGGTAAGCGTGTGCTCTTTTATAGCTAACAGAATGTTGGAAGGCTATAATAACTTATCCAACTCTCCCGAGCAGGGCTGAGTATAATAAATAGGGAAAAGGCGTTCTTCATATTTGCGTTTTATATATATATAGTCATACTGGTGCGGTAACTATCCAATATTAAGGAAATGTTTCTATCTGCCTGTGGACATATCCCTTCCTAAGCGAGTTGACCGATCAGACCAAACTTATTATATTAATTTAGTGCTCCAAAAGGAAGTCCAATTCATATTAAACTTTCCCATTTATTGAAAAATAAAAATATTTCATAGAATAAACCCTATATCGTTACTGCAGTGGCTATTGTAAATAGTTGAGTTTAAACAAAACTCACACCATGATAAAATTCTATAAATCAAAGATTGTAAATAAAATTTTCAGTATTTAAGATTGTTTCCCACAATAACCAAAACATACAGTAATAAAATATCAATCTACATCGGAGAATAACGATATTGCTACTGTTTGAGTATGCCGTTCTTTCCTACTACCCCATGGCCAGGTGGTTAAGGCACTCGACTCGCAATCTGAGGGTCGCGGGTTCGAATCCCCGTCACACCAAACATGCTCGCCCTTTCAGCCGTGGGGGCGTTATAATGTGACGGTCAACCCCACTATTCGTTGGTAAAAGAGTAGCCCAAGAGTTGGCGGTGGGTGGTGATGACTAGCTGCCTTCCCTCTAGTCTTACACAGCTAAATTAGGGACGGCTAGCGCAGATAGCTCTCGTGTAGCTTTGCGCGAAATTCAAAACAAACAAACAATCCTGATACTCACCATTCAACTTTCCGTTTATACTAGGGTTAGAATAAGCGCTTAAGTCTGAGTTAGAGAGTATTTCATAATTAAAATATTTTTAGGATATTTGTTACTTCTTGATGTAGAATATATTTTCCGTAGAAGATAAATTCAAGATAATTTTTAAATTTCATGCATTAAATGTACCAAATTCAGACAACAGAAATATTGACCACATCTCTACTGTGAAATGGGCTGCCTTTAACAAGAAGTGCCGCAAATGCTTTGCCATTTCTGCCAAGTTTCTCGAGTTGACTGTTACACCATTTCACTTCCGATCCACTTCTCTTGTCTTACAACAATTTTCTCGGAGAATGAAAGAATGCTACTGAAAATCATCGCAGAGATTTTGGTCAATTTTAGCCAATATTTGCGTGTTTTCAAGAGAAAAATGGCTTAGGAGTGGCGCAGTGTCCTTAAAATAACCTGCAAAACTTTTAAGGTAAGACATTTAAACTGCATTACAAGAGCTTCCAAAAAAAAAAGCCCATTATGGACTGAAAGTTCACTTTTACTTGTAGACTTTCACCGGATCTGTCGGGCTTTCACCAAAGGCAGAGCTGGGTCTGCAATTTCCCGCTCAAAAATTAGTCAAGTTACATATCTACTTAATTTGAACATGCAGAATAATTTTTTGTTACTTGTCCTTCTCTATTCTTTTTCTTAACGTTCTTCTTACATTCGGAATAACCCTTTTCATCATTCTTCAGTTAACTGTCACTGAGTGTCAAACTTTCCACGACTTTTTTCTAATGCCTTGAGGAGTGCCAGGACCAGAAGTTAGTCATATTCTTTGTCTACTAACCTCCTTGGTTTAATTATAATTTGTTTTGTTTTTCGGGCCTTCTGATGATCCCCCTTTTGCTGAATGCTTTGGAATGATTTCTAGCATCTCTCCAAAAGTATATTTTGTAGAAATACATAAGGATTGTTCCCCTGTCAAGAACATCATATGTTAGCTCTATTCATCAGTGTAAAGGTAATTTTTAGTAAACACTTGGAGCACTGACGTGACCTTTTTAGGAATGGTCCTTTTTTAAATGTGCTAATTGTTGTGGTTGTGACGGTAATAGATTTGAGTACTGCCCAAAATTACTTGAGGTATAATATCAATCAGATGAGAAGAAGCATCTGTTTTATTCCATTTAGAACCTGGAAAATTTAACGTTTTAATTATTTCTTGAAGTTTGACTGTTTTTCATTTCCTAACCGGGAGGTATTTTGTTGAAAAACGTATCCAAATTGAGCTCCCACTTTCTTTCATAATGGCATTCAATTCTGAAGCTTTCAATACTGTGTCAAAGGCTAATAAAGTATGTGTTAATTTCCCTGCAAGATCTCAGGCTAATAACACATATGGGAACTTCCTTGCAAGATCTAAGACTAATAAAGTAAGTGTGAACTCACCTGTAAGATCTAAGGCTAAAAAAAGTATGTGGGAACTATTTTGCAGGATCTAAAATTAATAACGTATTTCTGAATGCTCCTGAAGGCTCTAAGGCCAATAAAGTATGTGGGAACTTCATTTTAGTATCTAAGACTAATAAACTATATGTGAATTCTCCTCTATACTCTATGGCTAATAAAGTATGTATGAGATCCCCTGAAGGTTCTAAGGGTAATAAAGTATGTGTGAACTCCCCTGTAGAATTTAAGGCTAATAAATATGTGGGAACTCCCCTGTAGGATCTAAAGCTAATAAAGTATGTATGAACTCTCCTGTAGGCTCTAAGGCTAATAAAATATATGGGAACTCCCCTGCAGGCTCTAAGGCTAATAATATATGTGGGAACTCCCTTACAGACTCTAAGGCTTGTTACAATCTTACTTATCTTTACAAAGTGACAAATTTCACTGTTACCATACAGGATCCGTTTCGCATAACATTATCTTAAAAGGACTTCTTTTGCTTTAATTACATATACACACCTGCTACGGACATAATAATTTTTAAACATGATAATTTTACTTGTTATAGTCAACTTGCAATGCATGTATTTTAGATGTTGGCCGCTTGGTAATAACACTATCGTACGAAATCTTAAATCTCTGATACACTAATGATATTTGTTAGTTGCAAACAAACATTTCTGAGGAATATTTTTACTGCACTTGCATTCCAACATTAAAGTATATGATACCTTTTGCTCCATTGGCAGCAAAACCTGGTGATGTTCAGTTACCAAGAGCTAAGTTTTATCTCTCATAATCCCTGTATAGATGGAGCGTGTCTCAAACGTTGTACAACGCTTTACAGCAACAGAGCATGTTATTAACTAGAACTGATATCATCTGAACTATTATAATTCTTACTTGAATTTCCATCACTATGAGACGGTTTCACTTTCAACAAATTCAAGATCTTTTCAAAGCACATTTGATTTTTTTAAAGACTGTCTCTTAGTATAACTTAAATAAATAAAGGAATAAATTTCATACTTATTTCATACCCAAAAACTACTGTAAGTGGCATGCAAATATTTAGAAGTGATGGCTGCTTATTGCAATTAGTAAATGTGTTTGTCATACATTACAAAATGTTGGTGCAATTCAAGTATAGGATATTTTTACAATGTATTTCTTTATATTTAAATGAATGGATAGAAAAAAAAACACACTTCTGCTATAGGGTTTTAGAACCTGTTTATAGATTTTTCAATTGCCCTTATATTTACGAAGCAATCCAAGCAGGGGGGACGGTAAGAGAGGGATTGCTGGAGCCAAAACTACCTAAAAATGTGCATTAGCCTTCCCTGTAGCTCCTGCAACCTATGTTTTCTCTAGTTCACCTCAGCCCCCTCACTGGGAAGAAGCTAGCGCCGTCCCTGAGATCAGATGAAAAATAGCTAGATTGATCTATTCATTATAAAGATTCTTCGTGCTTAACAGCATCAAAAACGCATATCATGGAATATCTTGTAGATTTATTTTGGTGGTGGGAATGAGGCAAAGTCAGACAATCGGAAATTGATCTGAACGGTAAACTGACGCTAGTGCTTTTGTGTTATTCAGGTACAGTTATTTTTGATACGTGAAATATAACACTTCTGCAATAAGCAGCAGATCCAGAAAATGTTTTTTCAAAGAAGAAGAAAATTATCACAACAGCAAAGGAAAAAAGGAGTCACACAAAAATTATTATTTGTCAATACGAACTGGGGCTTTTTCGCTGTTGATTGGCTTCCTTCACTATTGGTTATGTGACTTTTTGCCACTAGAGCAGAAATGAAATATAGAAGAAGGCTGAAATAAGAACGACGACACACTTTACTGTCAGAACGGAAGTTTTTAGATCGATATTCCGCAGTCGTAGTTACTTACATAAAACGAACATTCCTATTATACACATTCAAGTGAGAGAAACCCCAGCTCATTCGAATTTTCACGTATTTCCTCCGTGTCTAAACTTTAAATTCGAGCCCAGTGGCTTAAGTATTGAAGTACTTCAGTGATACTTTGTGTTATGAAGTGGTTCATCCGGGTGATTTAGTGATTCGTCATTATGAAGTATAAAGTAGCTCACCCGGGTGATTTAGTGATCCGTAATTATGAAGTATAAAGTGGTTCACCCGGATGATCCGTCATTATGAAGAATAAAGTGGTTCACCCGGGTGATTTAGTGATCCGTCATTAAGAGTATAAAGTAATTCACCCGGGTGATTTAGTGATCCGTCATTATGAAATATAAAGTAGCTCACCCAGGTGATTTAGTGATCCATCATTTTGGAGTATTAAGTGGTTCACCCGAGTGATCTGTCATTATGAAGTATAAAGAGGTTCATCCGGGTGATTTAGTGATCTGTCATTATGAAGTATAAAGAGGTTCATCCGGGTGATTTAGTGATCCGTCATTATGAAGTATAAAGTGGTTTACCCGTGTGATTTAGTGATCCGTCAGAGACTGATCTGTTGTGCCTGGGGGGTACACCTTAATGATATGGTGGGGTCATAAAGTATGCTGTCCAATGGGCTCACACTTGGTCAGTGTTTCACCCCATTACTCTAACTGACACTTAGGTCCATGAAGAATCTTGTTCAGTAATCCACCCTCGTATTTTATGGACCACTTAGGGTTATGAAACTTTTCTGTTCACCCTCGTATTCTAATATGTAATACCTCTTCATTTGTTGTCATTGTACCTTAGACACGTATCCTGAAATAAACTTTTTCAAAGCTAAACTTTATTTTCATACTGTCTTAATTTGAATGATAGCAGTTTAGTTTATTGTAATAAAGAGAAACAATATTGAATGACCCTATCAAAATCATCCAATTATCATGTTTAAAATGATGATTTTAGTCAATAACTGAATAGAACCATACATCCTCTTGAAGTTTTAAGTTGATTTATCGTCATCGAATAGTACAGAAGATTAGATTATCTTCAAATATCCCTTCTTTATAGACAGCCATTTTATGTCAGTCCCTCAATAAAACCCTCTGTAGAAAAGAACTGCACCACTTCAGAAGTTCACAGACACCTTAAGAGTTGCCCACGGGGGTCATAGAAATGCATGGGACATTAGAAATGTTCTAGTTTTCGGGATTAATTAACTCAAAATTTAAAGCCCTTTCAAGATATAATTGTTAGACTATATGGTTCAACTTAATACCTTAGTGACCTATTGAAACCATGAATTATCATATCAAGTTACCAATATTAATACCTTAATGACCTATTTCGGTGCCAAGAAGCAGCACATCAAGTTATCAATATTAATATCTTAATGGCTAAATGAAGGCTATGAAGTCTGCTCTCCAACGATTTCTATCAGTACCTAGTGTCCTATTGAAACCATGAAGTATCATATCCAGTAGTTCATTCTAGTAGCTTAATGAATTATCAGGATATCATACATCTTACACAGTGGATCATACTAGTACATAGTGCCCGATTGAAACCATGAAATATCATATCCAAAATATCATAAATATACTAACAAATATTAAACCTACTAATATACTACAAGACATAGATAAGTAAATCTGCTAACATATATTAAACCTACTGATATACTACAAGACATAGATAAGTAAATCTGCTAACAGATATTAAACCTACTGATATACTACAAGACATAGATAAGTAAATCTGCTAACATATATTAAACCTACTGATATACTACAAGACATAGATAAGTAAATCTGCTAACATATATTAAACCTACTGATATACTACAAGACATAGATAAGTAAATCTGTTAACATATATTAAACCTACCGATATGCTAACAGATGTTAAACATGCTTATATGATAGCAGACATAAGTAAATCTGCTAACAGATGGTAAACCTACTTATATGATAGCAGACATAAGTGAACCTGCTAACAGATGGTAAACATACTAATATATTAGCAGACATAAGTAAATCTGCTAACAGATAGTAAACATACTAATATATTAGCAGACATAAGTAAATCTGCTAACAGATGGTAAACATACTAATATATTATCAAACAGAGTGAAACGAAATTCCGCCACCCTATATTTCCTGTTTCAAAGATTTATTTTATAAACTTTTTAATTCTCTGTTTGTTTGTTTTACCGGATACAGCGTAGCGTAGTGGCTAACGTGTCAGACTGCTGACCATTTGTTTCTGGTTCAAGACGTGATACCGCTGTTTACATTCCATAATAAAAGAGCCGAGCAAAACCTTGTAAGAGCAGGTAATTCTGACCGATTGCCTTCCCCCCCCCCCTGGCCAGTAGTTCAGAATTTGGGGCATTTCTGCCTGGATCTCTGACCATGTAGTTGAGCCCACGTGCGCTTAATGTACCATTCAGGTTGAAAAATTAAAGTTTTAATTTTTTAAGTATATACAGCTTTTATATTCGGCCCAGCGGTATGTCTGCGGACTTACAACGCTAGAATCCGGGTTTTGATACCCGTGGTGGGCAGAGCACAGATAGCCCATTGTGTAGCTTTGTGCTTAACTTCAAACAAACAAACAGAAACTAAAAATGTACAGCACCTTTATTCAATACCTAGCGACGAGAAAGGATAACCTGGGATTTTTAAAAGTTCTTGAATTAATGCGAAGATCTTACATACGTAGTCACATCAAACTATCCTTTAACTTTTGCTGTCTATTATCCAACAACTTTTGTTGTTTTTTTGGGGGAGGAAATTTCCCCTTGTTTATCTGAATATTTCGGTGCATCAACGGAAAACCTTTAAGTAAACATACAAAACTGCTCGTTGTGTTACGTTTCAGAGCACGTCACAGAAACAGGTGATTGAGAAAGCTAAGGTGTTCAGAATTCTTGTAATGCACACGACACATTGACCATATTCACAGCTGCATACACAAGGCATGCTGAAAAACAAACATTTTTTTTTCCTGTCGTGTATTCTCAGGTGTGATATCCTCACGTGCGCTGATTTCTTACAGGTAAGAGTAGCACCCGCTATAACTGGAGGATCGGAAGGAAACGTATAGCTGTGTTAAGTTGAATTCTGTTTTTAGAAAGAGACCGGGCGCAACGTTTGAAGGAACACTAAAATTACTAAAACATTGTTTATTTATTTATCAAAACACAGAACCAAATCTGCTCTTCTGTCTAAGTGGAGAGAGATTTGTATCTAGAGAATAATCTCAAGAAAATATATTTCTCTGTCTCAATAGATTGAGAGAACCTACCACCATATACACATTGAATAGGGTCATTTCTCCTTAAATTAATAAGTAACACAAGTCACTTTGCTATTCCATTAGCTAAAGTAGGTGAGATAGAGTATTCAGGTATTTCCAAACCGCTACACAACCGAAGGTACTAGATAATGCTTTAGTAAATGTCTAAAGATTTATCTAACGAAATCTCCACTGGAAAGTCTAGAAATATTAAAGTAGAACAAAACGTAACATTGTATAACAAGCACAATAATAAATGCATCTCCTTACAAATAGCAGTCTTTAGCCAATATAGGTACCAAACATGCGAAGATTCGTCTTTTTAAACACAAAAATAAAAGAAGTACTTGGTTAATAAGAAATATCCTACTCTAGCCCTATCACAGCCAAATTACAGTAAATCTTATGATCTATAATACGTTCGCTATGTTTCTGTGCATAAACGTCCATACTTGTATGGAATTAATGTCAAGGAATTTATGTCGCTTTTTTTAGATGAAAAAACCCTAATAACTTATATATCGAAACAAAACATTTATTAAATGAAATAGTCTCCATTTTCATCGATGATGCTTTTCCATCTTACAACCAGGTTGTTAATGCCCTGATTAAAGAAATCACTTGGCTTTGAAGCAAAAATCATGTCGAATTTCTACTTAATACCTTCCACATTTTCATACGTTTTCCCATTAAGATGGTGTTGCAGCAAATGAAAAATATGGTAATCTGATGATGCCATATCTGGAGAATATGGTGAATGGGGGAGAACTTCCCAGCTCAACTCCATAATCTTGTATTGCGTCAAACGTGCCACATGTGGACGTGCATTGTCGTGGAGAAGAGAAACACCTTTCCGATTGACGAGTGAAGGACGTTTCTGATGTAGGGCTTGATTTAAAAGTTCCAGTTGCTGACTATAGATCTCTGCATTGACAGTTCGCTGTGATTTGAGGTGTTCGAAATGAATTACTCCTTTGATGTCCCACCAAATGCAAAGCATCACTTTCTGTGGATGGGGTTCATGTTTTGGGGTCAAAAGTGTTTTTTTTTCTAGGACTGAGCCATTGTTTTTGGCGTTTAATATTCACATAGAGAATCCATTTTTCATCTCCGGTGACAATTCTATTCGTGAGGCACCCAAACTCCTTTATGGAGTTTTCCCATATTCCTTAG
>NW_013667361.1:101363-111752 GCF_000517525.1 Limulus polyphemus | reverse complement strand
GTCCTCTTTAACACCTTCCACATTTTCATACGTTTTCCCTTTACGTTGGAGGTGCAGCGAACGAAAAAGATGGTAATCTGATGGTGCCATATCTGGAGAATATGGTGGGTGGGGGAAACTTCCTAACCCAATTCCATAATCTTGGGTTGCGTCAAACGTGCCACATGTGGACATGCATTGTGCTGAAGAAGATGAACACCTTTCCGATTCACATGTAAAGGGCGATTCTGATGAAGGGCTCGATTTAAACTTCCAGTTGCTGACTACAGATCTCTGCATTGACAGTTCGCTGTGGAATGAGGAGTTCGCAATGAATTACTCCCTTGATGTCCCACCAAATGCAAAGCATCACTTTCTGCGGATGGAGTCCAGGTTTTAGGGTCGGAAGTGGTTTTTGTCTAGGACTGAGCCATTGTTTTTGGCGTTTAATATTTGCATAGAGAATCCATATTTCATCACCGGTGACAATTCTGTCCAAAAATGGTTCACGCCCATTACGCGCCAGAAGAGACGAAGCAACATTCGCACGTTGGAAACGATGATCATCGGAGAGTTCGTGAGGCATCAAAACACCTTCTTTGTGCAATTTTCCCATATTCCTTAGATGTTTACGTATTTTTTTATGAGAGACATGCAATTTCAGGGCCATTTCACGAGTGTGTTGCCTTGGGTTACACTCAACAAGCGTCTTCAGAGCATCAATATCAATTCCAACATGTCGGCCCCTGCCATTACAGTTTTTAAGGCTAAAGTCACCTAAACGAAATTTACTGAATCATCGTTGAAATTTACGAACGTTCAGAACGTTCCATAAACTTCTTTGATATTTTTTGTGGTTACAGAGGCGTTGTTTCCCTTCTTGTATTCAAACAGCATTACATGCCGAATATGTGTCTCGTCGTGTGCCATCACTATAAGGGATTAGAGTATACTAAACTTTACACATTATATAGGCTACACTAACATGACGTTTAAGCGGTTCGTTTAACTATTATACGTGATGTACGTTTTGTTTTTTGAGGGGAAGGGTTAATGAAAGTGTCCCAAAACGCGACGTTAATTTCTTGACGACTTAATACAATTAAACCTTTGTAATTTAAGACTTTGCAGTCTAAATTTTTAGCTTTTCCTTTCTTTTTTTTTACATAACTAATCAACTTTCTTCATGATACAACAATAGTACCAAATAATATAAAGAGATAATGTTTATTTTATTCTTTGCTTCTGACTATTTCAATTTAATATTATACTTTAGAAACTTTCTTTGTTTGCTTGTGTAAACTCAAAGCTGCACAATGGGCTATCTATGTTGTGCCATTGCAGGGATCGAACACCAAAACTGAGCGTTATAAGTCTTCAAGATTATCACTGAGGTCCCAGAAGATTCAAATATTTGTTTGCATAAAAAGCCTTCAAGTCCTTTGATTATAGATTGTTTTGTTATGGCTTTGCTCATGTAATTTCTTTTTGTGTTAGGTTTAAGTAATCGTTGTTTATTTTCATGGCTGATTTAATTATCAAGATAATTTCCAGTGCTTAAAAACAACTCTGTGAGTAGACATGAAAATTCCAAATCATTCAGGCTGCATGACAACAGTAGTTTAGTGCAAACCTTATGTACTTAAATTTTGAACAACATCAAAAATGGAGAAGATACCAACCAGAAGATTCGGAAAAGAATCATTCGTTGATTATAAAAACAAAAGGAAATACTGAAAATAACTACAAAATTGAGGAAAAACAAGACAATTGTACGTTTCGCAAATACATCATTTATTTACGACCATGGTTACGCCAATAAAGGCATCATAATCGTGAATAAATGATGTACAATTGTCTTGTTTTCCTCAATTCTGTAATAATGGAGTTTCACCAAGTACCGACGGTTTTAAGTATCAATCATAATGGAAATAAGCTTAAAAGTATTACGTTAATTTCCCATACGTGATAGCCTGAAATGAAAACTTATCCAACAGAAAACAACTTGAGGAGTCACAAGATGAAGGAAAGTTGCACAGCTGCACGTTGATAAAAACACAACCGCAACAAGATGGTGTTTGAGCTACTGAAATTAAAAGATGTTGGACCGTTGTTATGAAATAATTCCATGTTAACACAAATATTAAACCTATCTGATTTGTATGTGAGATATGTGTACAAATTCTAATCTAATGAATCTAATGAAGATAAGTATAAATTCAAAGACATGGATGAAATAAAACTTACACCCACATTCTTATATTTGTGAACATCTTCATGATAGTTCACATGCGCTTCTGATTAATAAAGTTGATTTTAGATAAAGCACATGATGATGATAACATCTAAATGAAGAAGCCTTGTACATAAAATTATTACAAGTCCTCCCAAAACAAACACCCGAGTAGCGAAATTTACCTATTTCAAAACAGCTCCATCTAGTGACAGTATCATCAGAAGTCCATTTTTTTATTTATTGTTTGAATTATTTAAGCTCTTTTATGAGTAACCTGATGATGCCAGGTTATGTTTAAATATTTCATTCCACAGTTTAGCCGAAAAAGAAAACGTGTCTGAATATCTCTAATTAAGTTAAGAGAAATTTGAAATATTTTTTTATTGTATTTCCATAATATCTTAATCTATATAGTAGTGTTAAGAAAAGGAAGAAGTATATTGTACTTTTGAATTTTATGTATGCATGTATCTGAATATCTATATAATATATAAATTGTTTGAATCTTTCATTTTCCTGTTTAGTTCAACCAGTCCTTGTAGCACACGGACACACCAGATTCAGGCACAATCTAGCGACAATGTTTAGACAATAATGTCTTCTTTTTTTTTTTTGCATTTCATCACTTTTGTTATATAAAAACAAAATTGTAATTTCTAGTAACTTTTAACCATACTCACGAAGGGCTAAATAAAGCTACTAGAATACCTAAGTCATTTAAAATATATGTATGTTTAATAACGGTTAATTAGTAAAGAAAAATTGAGTAGTTCAGTACTCTTAACGCTGAGAGTCATCAAAATATACAACATGAATTCCAAAGCTAATCAACAATGAAACATTTTTACTTAAAGCGTTACTTTGAATGATAAAAATAGTAATAGAAATATAATGATTATATAAAAACATCAAAGTAATTCAAGACACTGTATCGTGAAACTATGTTTAAAGCTATTGGTAAAGATTATTATTATAGCAACAATGTAATTTACATACAATATAAAGAAAGCATCGGTGGATCGCATTAACATTATAATAGTTCACTGTACGTGTAAGATAAGAAACATAATAGTTCACTGTACGTGTAAGATAAGAAATATAATAGTTCACTGTACGTGTAAGATAAGAAATATAATATTCCACTGTACGTGTAAGATAACATAATAGTTCATTGTACGTGTAAGATAAGAAACATAATAGTTCACTGTACGTGTAAGATAACATAATAGTTCATTGTACGTGTAAGATAAGAAACATAATAGTTCACTGTACGTGTAAGATAAAATAATAGTTCACTGTACGTGTAAGATAAGAAATATAATATTTCACTATACGTGTAAGATAAGAAACATAATAGTTCACTGTACGTGTAAGATAAGAAACATAATAGTTCACCGTACGTGTAAGATAAGAAATATAATATTTCACTATACGTGTAAGATAAGAAACATAATAGCTCATATAATAGTTCACTGTACGTGTAAGATAACATAATATTTCACTGTACGTATAAAATAACATAATAGTTCACTGTGAAATTTCCCCAGGTTTTATACTTTAAAGAGTAGCGACATCTAATAATACAAAGGATATACTTGATGTAATACGTTAAATCAAAGTGTCCTTTGGGATTTTACTCCAAATGTTTCTAATACACTCCCATAAAGTTTTTTGGAAGTAACTTTTGATTTGTCAGGTTTTTGATCTATCAAATCCCAGATCTACTCAATTGGGTTGAGATTGGGGCTCTGTGGAAGCCATTGCATCGTTTAAATGACTCTAGCAGCTTCTTTCTTGGCTAAGTAATTTCTGCATAGGTTGGATGAGTGTTTGAGGTCATTATCTTCTTGATAGTAGAATCCTTTACCAATAATACACAAACCACTGGGTATACCATGACGGATCAGTATCTGATGGTACTTGCACTGGTCCATTATTCCATCTATTTTGCAAATATTTCCTGTCGCCTCAGCAGAAAAAAACACCCCAAACCATCACACTGCCTCTCCTCCATTTACATTCAGTAATGGCATGGAAAAATTAGCCACATAAAATGGAAAGAATGACAAAATATTCTCTTATCCTAACACTTTTGTACAGTACTGTAGTTCTGGACACAATATTTCTTTTTAGCACTGTATTAATTTTCTCACAATAAAAATTTTGCAATCTGATATACATAAAAAGCTATATCTATTAAGAATGTATTTACATGAAAATTTTTTCCAACAAAATCATGAACAAACATATCATTACTATCTTTGTGAGAATCAAATTTAGATAGGAGTTTTCATTTCGACACATGTTGACAATGATATTAAGCATGATATATACAATATTGCCACATACAGACGAATATGGTCCTTGCAGTACTTTTTGTTGTAAGTTCACGTTCGACAGTTCTTCTTGATAAATTTTCTGTGATAGTGGTATGCATATTATTATATGATGGCAGGTGATTCAGATATGTTTGAGGGATCCAACTATTAAATTTATCAGGATATCCTTTCCATTTTACAAAATATTGTTTGTTTTTACCCCTTCCTCATTCACTTTATATTTCTTCTACAGTGTAGACGTCACTGGGAAACTTTATAGCTCTTTGTAGTTCAGATTCGTGAAATGTTTTACATAATTTTTATCCGAGATAAAGTTGCAGTTTATAAACTGGTGGATTTCTCTTTATTCTTTCGTAAGTCGTAAATATTTCATCTGTCCATCCAGGCATATAACCTTTCTTAAATTGAGTAAAGTATGATTGATTATAGACACTAATCAGATGTTTCAGTAAAGTGATATATTTATAACTTTCACAATGAGTAAAGTAGTGCTACATTCTAGTTTTATTAACAGTGCGCTTAAACCTTTCTTCTATAGATGCCTTTGTTACGTTATGTACTGTAAAGAAGTGAATGTCTTGTTTCTTGAGATAGTGTTGAAACAGACGATTAGTACATTTTCTTCCAGCATCGGTTTGAGGTTTACAGGGTTTTCGACCCTGTTTTAAAATATGTTTTAAAAATGTTACAAGGTTTGCACCTTTCTTATCCTTGAGTGGAACAACCCATGCATATTTAGAAAACACGTCGTTACACGAGAGTAAATACTTAAACTGATAGTTATATTGACTTAGGTTAGAGAGATCCACCAAGTTAGTCTGGTATTGTTCATTGATCCCTGAAACGACTATTCGGTTTCTTGAAACTTATATCTTACTGGTTTATATACAGTATATGTAATTTGACGACTTTACCAGTCTTTAACCTGTTTTAGAGTGACGGATTTACCTAGTGCTTTCACAGATCTAAATAAAGGCTGTACTCCACCAAAATTAGCAAGATGTGAAGGATTATAATAGATAGATTGTAGAGTTTTACTATACATTATTACCTACACCATCTACCTTTATTTAGTTTTTACCTTCAATGTTGTCTCAAACAGTAGTAATAATTTGACCTTTACAACAGACAATATTCATTTTTGACGGCTCAAGATATTACTAAGATTAGAAGGCTGGCAAAAGCCCATGATGATAGACAAGACACAAATACATGAACAATACAATACTACTTTATTAAAAATGATCCCATTTAGATACAATACCTTTAGGCCTTTTAACATGTGTATCATGTTTCATATACTTCCATCTGTCTACATTTCAAACAACTTCTTGGGGAATATTCATATCCGATAATCATTCTGCAAATTCTTTCCATCCGGTAAGGTTAGAATTTTTTCTTTTTCATAGCACGTCATTGATTAGGTTGATTATGTTACTCTTTGTGATGGATCTTCCACAAATCACTAATTCTCTATGATCATTTCACGTTAAATTCCCATTGGAATGTATCAAGCTTAATAGAATTTCAGTTTTCTTTTTATATTTCTGAGGAACACTGTCGACAATCGTTAATTTTCATGAGTCGGTGATTCCATTTTAATTTTAATGGGTTCCAATGGCTTGTGAATGAAGGATCTGATTATGTTGTTGCAGCTGGTTTATCATATCGTCTATGGGTAATGTATCATTTTGTATGATGAATTCATATCACAATCTTTAGAGTTTAATACCTTATGTACCAGTCTTTCATAAACTTTGGGTTGATAAAGAGAATTTATCGGTTCTTCAGGAACGAGAACCGTTCATTTTACCATATTTTTATATGACAACATATTTACCAATAGCCCATTCTGCTGAACCACCAAATAATGAAAGTATTGGTGCTGTGAGTAATGGTAAAAAAAAACCTCCTTTCTGTATTAGTAAGTTTCTTTTCTGTTCATCTGGGCCCAGGATGGCCAGGTGGTTAGGGTGTATTGCTCGCAATCTGCGGGTCGCGAGTTTGAATCCCCATTACACCAAACATGTTCACCCTTTCAGCCGTGGGGTGTTATAACGTGACGGTCAATCCAACTATTCGTTGGTAAAAGAGTAGCCCAACAGTTGGCGGTGGGTGGTGATGACTAGCTGCCTTCCCTCTAGTCTTACACTGCTAAATTAGGGACGGCTAGTTGCAGATAGCACTCATGTAGCTTTGTGCGAAATTCAAAACAAACAAACAAACTGTTCAACTGATGCTTTCTTGACAGCCAGCTTTCTCAATAATGATTTGTATCATCAAAGTTTCTGCTTTTGTATGTTCGCTATGGGAAGGTTACCCTTTAAAAAATTCAATACACTTTTATAAATACACGAGATAAATTCATTTTTGAGCTCCAGCATTTATACCTTTAATCTGTTTAGTTGTTGCTTCAGGTAATGCAACTCTTGATATTGTTTGATTCTAAGGGTCATGATTAATAAGTGAAAAGAGATTGTGAGTACAACATATAAAACTGTTTATTTACACACCCATTTAGATATAACATCTACTTTTTGATATTAAAGTAATAATAATTGTAAATGTGAAATGGACAGGATAGAGTTGATTTTGGACGTCCTTAGGACATCGAAAGAATTCCAGATTATAACGACTTTCTCTCTCTCCCCTTTGTATAAACGGTGGTTAAAGTTCTCTCTCAGCAATCTAGCCACACTCCACAGGTCGATATTACCATTTTTCCATGGAATGTGAAGAATTTATCGTGTCAATCATTTGCACAGACGACGATCAGTATCTGAAAGACATTCACTCGAAAACAGTTGTTTAAAAAGAACACATATATATCCAGTGACTAAACATTTGAATGCTAGTTACTTTATTACATATGGTCCATGCCTCAGATTAAATCCTTCTAGTTCTATATTTGCCACAGTCATGGTAATAAATGAATGTATATTTAGTGAAACATTATTTTTAACTTACTTTGGTACATACACTATAACTTTATCCCGTCCTTAGGTGGAACTGTTCAGACGTTTGTGTTTCAAATTCATGAGTTTCTGTTGTTGTTTTTTTTTTGGGGGTGGGGGTATTTTTAATCATCATGATCTTTGCTTTATTTTCCTTTTGTCTTGTCTGCATGTAAATCGTATATTTGTTTGTAGTTTACACTTGAATATCCTTCATTTAACTGCCATCAAATGTACACATCTTTCCCAAACATAGATTTTGAATCTAATATTATTATATATACCGAGCCCCCGAATAACATAACGCATAATGTCGAACTTTAGTCAGTTGGTGTTGCAAATACAGAGTTATTACTCTATTCTTACTGATTTGGGAGAAACTGTTGTTTAGTTATAGTCTTGTATTATCACAGATTGGTAGAACACTAAAAGTTAATGATCTGGTAAACGAACAGTCTGTGTGTTGGAAATGAAGAGAATTGTTTTCACTGTTTACAAACACTCTGTTTTTTTATTCTTTTTTGGTAAAGTTAAATAAATAAAGTAAAGTACATAATGCAAACTTCAAAAAGAGATTCGTGTAAAGTACATTAAGTATTACAATATTTTGCAATCACAAACTACTATACATTTTATATTGTGGTAGAACTTCATCTTAAAGCTCACTTTGGTTCACACCTTTATAACTTTTTTATTCTTGATTTACTGGATCGATGATATTTCTCTGGTAACAAAGAATGCCATAAACCTTTGTTCCAAAGAGAAAATATGAGCATCTAACTTTTCTCTCTTCCACAGGAGATATTTAGCGTTTTAGCCTTTTCTACAATTTGTATGAATTAATTGAGGTTTCTTGTTTTCATTAGCCATTCAATTCACAAGCTAAAATCCTAGCTGTAAAAAAATATAGATTCGTTTTAAAATAACTGAAAAGCAAAAAGATCAAAACCCAGGTTAAATGGTTAGTCTTCTACTTTTTCTATCAATCTGGTAAATCTAATAAATTTTCATTATCGAGAAAAAAAAATGGAGAGAGTTTGAAACAAGTTCTAAGGTTACGTTTGTATATGCAATTAGGATTAGGTATATTACAGGTAGCGGCAAAGTATGCTTATTCAAGGAGAATTTACAGTGCAGAGCCCTCTATATTGTAAAACTGAACTGAATTGCAGAATTGAGGGGGAAAAATAAAGACAATTGTACGTGGTCGTTAATAAGTGAAGCATTTTTGAAACCTACAATTGTCTTGGTTTTTTCCTCAATTCTGTAATTTTGGAGTTTCACTAAGTACCTACGGTTTCAAGTATTAATTAAATAAATTGAATTGAATAAAATATTTTGATAAATATGATTAATTAAAAATTACCTTTGAATTTCATATATTAAATAGTCAAGAGATACTTGGGTTTTCTAAGTTTCTCATATCATAAACTTTGCACTGATGTTGCTTTTGTGTCTGTAGGGTAAGGTGGCCATATTTTATAAACAACACATGAAACACTGTATAAAAGTACTTACTTGTATTCACAGTGATTCCAGACGTAGGAAGTCTGGAGAAGCTTTCTGAATTACTGTCAACTGTGTTTGTCTTATCAATGTGTAACTTTTAGGATTTTATAATCATAAGGAAAGAACAGGAATATATTTTAAGACATATTCAATATCGTAGCTATGATGATTGCACTATATAGTGTCGCCATATGATGACGCTATACCTAAGCTAATAATACTAATAACAACTGGCCAGATGTTTATTTAGAATATATTTCTGTTACTGACTTCATAATAACAATGAAATACACACGGATTTTTTATGGCACTTTTTTTCAGAAACGGAGAAATTTGTCCCGGGGACAATATTCTTTATCCAGAGACTATCCCCAGAAATATGATCATTCTAGGGGGTTAGAGAGCACTGCAGGTTGATGATGGCGGAGGTCTTTTCCTAAAATAATATTTACCTCTTCTTTTACACTAAGAATTTAAGTGATTTACCTAAGCCTAAATGATCGTTGAAGATTTAATTGTTCAAAACTTAAGAGAGTCACGTGATTTATAAAAAGGAATCAAAAAATAGTAGAGCTTTTAGCCCTACTGTAAACACAGTATTTTAGACAAAAGGACCTGCATATATTAATACTTATAGTGTAATACGCAGTTTCAATTACAAGACTGAGAATATTTGTTATTACTACCCACCATCTAGCAATACATCATCATTTTCTATTGTAATCACAAATGAAATAGTAATGTTTCAACATCTTAACTGTTTCAACTTCCATAAAATTCAAACTGGTTTGACTAAAATAGAATAATTTTCCTCGTGTTGTTTTTCGTGTGCAAAACAAGGATTTTTTAATATACAAAAGTAACATTACAAATGAGTCTGTCTCATCGATCAATGTATTTTTATACTTACATTTTGTAGAATAGTTTTTGTAGTTTAAGTTTGACACTGTTTGGACCCATGGTATAGTTATAATAGTTTATGTTTTTAGCTGGGTTGTTTTGGATTATTAAGAACAATAGAAAGTTTAGTACACTTAACGGAAACAAAAACGCTTTATTTCATCAACTTCAAAGTTCACATCTAGCGTAACCAACGTTCACCATATTTTACGAATAACTACGTCTAACAGAAATTTCACTTACTTTTTAATTCCGTGTCTATATTTCTTCGTCGAAATACAAACTCAGTATTCACAGCACTGAACTAACTAACTTACCGAAAAAACAAACAAACTGATTAAATCTTACGCGGTCAGATATACAAACTCACGTGGACGTCATTTTATTGAATAAAACTACACGTAAAGCAACAATAAAGAAACAGTTTCGAGCATTCAGTGTATAACACGGTTGTATGAGTTGAAACAAAAAA
>NW_013667361.1:94534-101116 GCF_000517525.1 Limulus polyphemus | reverse complement strand
AGAAACGTCTAAAATGTGTGTTCACAAAGTGATATATTTAATACGGTTTTGAACGAACTGCGCATGCGTTTTTATACCTAACTAAGTCGAGAAAGCCAATAGAGATATCATTTAGTGTAAAGTTAATTTTTTTAGGAAATTGCACGCAGGTTAAGTGTTGTTTATGTGAAATACTTTGCAAATAAGGAAAAATTAAAGTTGAAATCGAAACCAGTCGTCGCGTGATGACAACGACATTGTATCATAATGTTGCATACTCGTTGAATTAAAAAGGTTGACTTAGCAAAAAACAAGTAAGGTGATTCTGAATGGAAAATACAATACGCAATCCGGACTCCTCGGACAAAGGCCTTTCTAACAATATGAAATTTGTAGTGTTTTATCGAGAAATTTGCGAGAACGTTCTGAGAAGACAAACGCAAGTGTATTATTTATATAGATTATTCTTTACTTTCACTTATAAGCTCTTAGAATTCACTCGTTTTTATTTTATTTTTTTCCTAAACTTTGGAGAAAGTTTTAGATATGACTCTACATTCAACTTCCTTCGGACTAAACAACAACACAAATTTACATAAACGTCTAGATTAGAAATATAACACTGGCGGATTAATGGGGTAGTTCCGCGACCCCACCATTCAACAAAATCAAGAACTGGAAAAATACCAGACCATTCCGTGGACGATAACAGTGGCCCGCTCGTAAATGAAAAAATAATTTTTACCAATTCTCACTGGCAGAATGCTGTCTAATTTTTCCGGATTCAGGTCCAAGATCAAGAGGGGTAGGAGGCAGCTCGTAAACACAAAATCCTGATTAAATTATTTATTCATCTGGGGTAACAAGTCAACTTGGAGTATGATAAAAAGGCCTGGAGTCACAATACATGACTCGAAACTCGAAACTTAGACTCTTTTCTCGTTAATGCTGCTTGTTAATTAAACATATCTCATTTGTTTTTTAAAGTATTCTCATATAATGGTCAGTCAACTCATGATAAAAAGCAATATTCTTCCCGCAGGACATAACTTACCCCAAAATAGTTCTTTAATTTCATAATTTTCTTTAGTGTTTTTCGTTTTTTTTTATACAGTAGAATTCTAGGTTGTTGAACAAAATTACGTGATCAAGCACCTGACTATAGGTACTGGTATGGTATGATTATTTACCGATGAAAGGAGGTATATTCAACTTTTGGTGAAAATTTTAAATTACGTAAAAACCATGTTAATGCATATAATTCATCATAAAATGTTGGTTCAAACATTTTTTTACAGGAAGATAAGTCTCACAGGCACGTTTCAGTCATTCACGGTTCTTTTAAAATTTGCACGTCCGAAAGACACAGACTTATTACTTATAACATGATCGACACAAGGAATGTAAGATTAACAAAATTTTGGTAGGTCACCGAATATCC
Organism: Limulus polyphemus; assembly: GCF_000517525.1. Classification (NCBI taxonomy): domain Eukaryota; kingdom Metazoa; phylum Arthropoda; class Merostomata; order Xiphosura; family Limulidae; genus Limulus; species Limulus polyphemus. The sequence goes on along the minus strand of NW_013667361.1, from coordinate 99,696 downwards.
ATTTTAAGAATTAAACATGCCAATATTTTTTATTCTTTGTATTCATTTAGTATTTCAATGGGGGAATGAATTACTGCACAATTTGCAGGGCAGAAAGAAAGCAATGATGGCCCAACATGACCTTGAACTCAGGGCCTCTCGCTTACAGGTCGAACATTACCGAATCATTGATTGTTGTTTGGTCAAGTGGCTTGGGAGGACCAGGTATAGCGTAAACCTTTACTTCCATCCTTGTCTGTTGGTTACGTCATACCATTATGTTTGATTTAGCTTGTTTTGAATTTCGTGCAACGCTAAATGAGTGCTACCTGCGCTAGCCATCTCTCATATAGTAGTAGTAAACTCGTCAACATTACCCATCATCAACTCTCGGGTTACTCTTTTACCATCGAATAATGGGATTGACCGTCACATTATAATGCCCCCACTGTTGATATAGCGAACGTGTTCGATGACGGGGATTCGAACTCGCGATCTTCAGATAGCGAGTCGAGAGCCTTAATCACCAGACCATGCCAAGCCGCACCATTAAGTTTTTGCGAGTTGATTTTTCACGAAATACCTTTAGATTTTACCCGAATTCATTAATAAAATAAGTTAGAAGCTAGAATGTATATTATGACTAAATAGTTTGTGAAAAAAAAAGAAGTAGACACGTTATAGTATCCAGGTGTTAATATTTGCACATTTATATAGAACTTAAATTTACAAAAAATGTGATATACATTTGTGTAGTTTTATGTTTATAAATGCCTTCAGCGTGTTACCTTTATTTTTGTAGCATGACACTGGAATGTGTTAGACCAGATGGAAATACTGGAAAGGGAAAGGACAATGACATAAATGTGTAAGAAGAATTTTATGTTTCAAAACTGCACTGATGGAATTTTTCGGATAATGAAAAATTTGAATATCTTTTCTTCTTAATATTATAACTGTAAATGGTTAAAATTTCTTTTGTTATTTCATTTTCTAGATCAAATGAGTTTAGTTGTCCTTAGAAGCGTCAGAACTCTTGTTCTGCGGAATATAGTTTCCGAGATTCATAGAAGTCATTGCTTGAGAATCTTCACTGTTCATCTGACAGCTCGATTTCGGCATCCACAGTAATAAAAGATATATCAAGACACATTGGTGCAGTTAAAAAAAGACCCACGTACACTGCCAGATCAAACTAAATGCATTCTACTGCGAGAGCATTATATGCCTAGCAAGACCTATGTATTCCTGATCACTAAGTATAGTGTTAGAAACAGACGTTTTCCAGAAATCTGGTTATAACGTTGTCAAGGGCTGGTTTGTTCAGCAGGAACTGGTGGTTGTTTTTGTGTATATTGATGATACTGGTTTTGGTGTTCTCAGCTATTTCAGACATGCTTCATGCTCAAGATCAATTCAATATACACTATGGGGAAGTTGGTTCCTATTCGGGGAATGGAATTCATAAATGATCTCGGGAAGTTTACTTACATTTCTGCGTATGATGGGCAGAAATCAAAACGATGTAAGAGACTAATTCTAGAAATTCTGAAGTTATTAAGAAGAACAGAGAGATATTGCCATCGGAATGTGTAGTATTGTGTGGAAAACAGAATCTTACATTCAGAAGGCACAGGGATGGTGGAAACGTACTGATGACAACAGTCGAAAATGTCAACCTCTGATACACTCCAGAATTAAATCTGTAAATGATAGACGTAAAATCTGCTCCAAAACTGCCACCTACAGGTCAGACTCATTACGAATGAATTGATAGATGTCATAAAGGATGTAACTATGGAGGACTTAGTTCAGGAAGTAAAACAGAGTGGAATATATTCAGTATCTGCTGATGAAAAGTTAACGTTAGTAACTCAGAGATACTTTGTATTTGTTTGTTGATTCATCTTGCTAGGTAAGAGAAGTTTCATGGGATTTGTGAACGTAACAGAGGATACAACTGGAAAGAGTCTGGCAGAAGTGATTGTTTCTACTTTACAGAGTTGGGGCCTGGACTGTCGGGGTCATACATATAATGGAGTTGGAAACATGACCATCCATATTAATGGAGCAGCAGCAAGGAATTTTCGAGAACTATCTTAAAGCTCTGTACATACACTGCAATAGCCACTGTGTTAATGTAGTATTAAATAAATGTGCTAATAACACTCTCATAAGAAACATGATGAACACAGCTCAGAACGTATGTTTCTTTTATAACACTTCCTACAAACGCAATGACCACTTAGTGGAATTGATTGAATAACTTTGTGAAACGAGGAAACATAAATTAATCGAACTGTGTAAAACAAGGTGTATTGAGAAACGTGATGCCTTTGAGGTTTTTAGTGAATTGTATATTGCTATTGAAGCTTCACTCCATGATATGTCTTCACCCAGATAATATTATAATGAGACCACTTCAGAAGCTACCACACTCCATGCTTCCATTACACAGTTCCAGTTCTTGACTTGTTTGATGACTGTGAAACATTTCATAGGCTAAACTAAAGGTTTTAGATGGGAACTGTAATGATAGACTGAGTACTGTTGAAAGCACTTTAAAAAGACGAGAGAGGAGACAGATGTTGTTTTACACGAATGCTACACAGAGGCATTCACACTAGTTGAATCAGTTGATGTGCAGTCATCTATTCTCAGGATTTGTGGTAGGCAAACACCTCGAGCTTAAACCCCTAAAGTTTAATACAGGAGGATGATAGCTATTCCATATCTTGATGAACTGCTTCAGAATTTAGATACAAGATTTAACCCACTTACAACAATAGCAACTAAAGCATTGAAGCTTGTTCCAAAACATGTCCAGAACATAGAAATGAAAGACTTACAGGACTCCGTTGACTTTTATGCAGCTGACTTGTCAAGTCCTGGAGAGTCTGCTTAATTAAGACTTTAGAAAACCTCTTGCAGACTAATGGATGAGAAGCCAAACGGCACATTAGGAGCACTCCAAGCTTTTAACAAAGTGAACTTTCCAGCTCTTCGTGTAATATTGAAAATCATTTGTACTATGGAAGTGATAAGCTGCGAATGTGATAAAAATCTCATTGAACCTGGTCTCATGAAAACATCCTTGCGATCTGCTGTGAACCAGGAACGCTTAAATGGACTCGTACTTATGCATATGAATTATTCGAAGCCAACAGATATAAACATCGTGATAAACATTGTTGTAAGAAAACACTCAAGGAGAACATGCCAAACTAATTGTAATTACAGACTCTTAGCTGTTCTGTGTTTTTGACTGGTTTTTCCATTTTTGTAATAATTTATATTCAATGTGCCACGGCCAATTTTTTTGGATGATTTATGTGCTAGATTTAAGTTGAAGGAAAGGACATAAGCAACCTTTGTTCATGTGTATTGAGCTGTTAAATGGTTTACATCATGTTATATGTAGTGAGCTGTTAAATTGTTTACATCATGTTATATGTAGTGAGCTGTTAAATTGTTTACATCATGTTATATGTAGTGAGCTGTTAAATTGTTTACATCATGTTATATGTAGTGAGCTGTTAAATTGTTTACATCATGTTATATGTATCGAGCTGTTAAATTGTTTACATCATGTTATATGTAGTGAGCTGTTAAATTGTTTACATCATGTTATATGTATCGAGCTGTTAAATTGTTTACATCATGTTATATGTAGTGAGCTGTTAAACTGTTTACATCATGTTATATGTAGTGAACTTTTAAATTGTTTACATCATGTTATATGTAGTGAGCTGTTAAATTGTTTACATCGTGTTATATGTATCGAGCTGTTAAATTGTTTACATCATGTTATATGTAGTGAGCTGTTAAATTGTTTACATCATGTTATATGAGTGGTCTGTTAGGTTGGGTTATTTTCATAATATCCTTATTATTTTAATATTTGTCTGTTTTTCAGTTTTTTAAGCATACAGATGTATTGTCTTTTTTAAAGGGTGATTTTTTAAAATCTTATGAAATCTTAGACCAACATCATTGTGACCCATAGCATAATTAATATTTTATTAAAATGTACTGCTTATTACTTTTTAAAGATTGAAATAGCCTTTTATCAAACGTTGTCCTTTGAGTGTCTCTAACGCATGCGCTGTAGAACATTTCTTACGTTCAGAGAAATGTCACTGTGATACATAGTACATAGTTTACATTTAAGTGTCAAAGTATTTTTCAAAAGATAAAACAGTAACCTTATGGATTTAATTCAAATTTTATTCTAAGCCTTATGCATGTCTTGTGCTATATCCATTAAATAGTAAATTTTGTTCATAAGTACAATGTGTGTGTCTGTTTAGCAACTTAAATTGGTTTGATCAATTTTCTGATGATTGGGAAAGTAACTTATTGCTCGAAAAAAAATCGAATTGGTTCTTGGGACCATCCAAAAAAAATCTGGATCCGCCACTGATATAGGCTATAAAAATATTTTAAGTAATACGAGGAACATTATAAGATAACAATATTTGCAGTTCAACACTAGGCCTGACTTATACCCATACTAAAGTATGAAGGCAAAGTTTTTTGTCAGATTTAGTATTTACCAGAAACTGGGTATTTCTTGACCTCTAGTGTGCTTAAGGTAGTTGTTGGGACCTAGTTATAGAATTTGTCGTAAACGTGAGTGTAATAACAAATGTGATTTTTTTTCTGTCTATGTCTGTAGAATGTTTACTGGTGTTTTCCTAAGACATTGATGTTAAATGTAGATCGCAGTGTGGTTAACTACTTCTGATCCACTTTTTTCAGTACTGAATTTATTACGTTAAACGTAGTTTTCTCTGTGCTCTGTTTACCATGGCATGAATATTTTTGTTGAGCAATGTATTGTAAATATTATAATATTAAGATAAATATATTATTTTCCTATACTTTTTATTTATTAAGGTAATGGGTAAAAATCTCCGGATTTTTTAGGAACTTTGTTTTAATATTTTATATGCCACTGTAAAAGTTGTAGATGTTGAAGTAAACGTTAGATCTACAAGAACACGAGGGTATTTGAACCAAACAAGACTAAGTGCCCCCCAGTGGCACAGCGGCATGTCTGCGGACTTACAACGCTAGAATCCGGGTTTCGATACCCGTGGTGGTCAGAGCACAGATAGCCCATTGTGTAACTTTGTGCTTAATTACAAACAAACAAACAAACTAGACTAAGTAATGTATAG
>NW_013667361.1:54422-93627 GCF_000517525.1 Limulus polyphemus | reverse complement strand
TTACAACGCTAGAATCCGGGTTTCGATACCCGTGGTGGTCAGAGCACAGATAGCCCTTTGTGTAGCTTTGTGCTTAATAACAAAGAACAACGATCATTGATCTTTAAAGCTGTAAAATCTTAAAGCGGTACATGATACTTATTTTTTATTTCAAACAAAATTTGCCCCGGCATGGCCAGGTGGTTAGGGCGCTCGACTCGCAATCCGAGGGTCGTGGGTTCGAATCCCCGTCACACCAAATATGCTCGCCCTTTCAGCCGTGGGGGCGTTATAATGTGACGGTCAATCCCACTATTCGTTGGTAAAAGAGTAGCCCAAGAGTTGGCGGTTGGTTGGTGATGACTAGCTGCCTTCCCTCTAGTCTTACACTGCTAAATTAGGGACAGCTAGCGCAGATAGCCCTCGTTTAGCTTTGTGCGAAATTCTAAACAAACAAACAAATATATGTATCGACGTACGTGACCGAAATAATAAATATAATGTTGCGCCATCTATTGAATGGCACCACAAACAAATATCGATGAAAAAATTTACACTTTAAGAATTTACGATTCAGACAGTTCGAAAAATAACTACGGTACGTGCAACAACCATTTTTTTTTATCACAGAACACAATTTTGAATAAGAACAAGAACACGACTTTCACCAGATCTGTAAGTGAGGGTTTGATTACATCTTTATTGAGGTAATTTCTAAATATAGTACTAAAAAATGGAGTTCTTAAAAAATAACTGTTATTTTTTCAAAAAAGGGTACCACTTTTAATATATAAAAACATTACAGTTTACAACAGTACAATCCGAACACTTTTCAAGTGCAGTACTTCGCAGAAAAGTCCTTTTTTGAAAAAGGTTCACTGTTTTTAAATGTTTTTCAATAAGGTACTACTATTAGTAATTACAAGCAGAAACAGCCACTTCTTGGGCAACGTTTCTGCTAGTGAAAAGAATTGGACAAGGAGGGCGCAAAAATGTAACATTCTATATAAGTAATAGAAGTTCAAGAATTCTTTAAAATATGCAAATTTTGAAAAAAGTAGAATAGATTCAAACTGGAAGAACGAACACAATTAAAAGTTTAAACAAAAGGGAATTCTCAATAGCCGCGGCACTTGAAATTCCTTTAGGCAGGATTAGAGTAACTTAATATGTGATATCTTTTTTTATTAACTATATTTTTCTGTGGGGAGCGCGTATACCCGATTCAATTTTATTACTCATCAGGATTTCTACCACCCTACCCTCAAACTGGAATTCTTTTGGTAGGATTAGATTAAATTAATATATGAGACCTAATCAGTCGAAAAGGTTTGACCTCCTGAGTCCAAAACTGTTTGGACTTGAAAAAAAAAAAAACAACTCAAAGCCGTTCAATCAGCTCATATGCCGCGGCTAAAAAATACGGTTCTGGTTATTGTAAAATGTACACGCTATAACTTAACTGAAAGTACAGTATGCAATTGTTACGACAGCGGAAGTAACTCAACGCTGGGAGCATGCGCGATGGATTTTCTAGAAGGATCGTGACTTATCGGGGAACCTCACGAATATCCCAGTATTTGCTAGACGCTCTCATTTTTAGTATATATATGCAGATAGATTGAAGATAGACATAATTGAGTCAAGCGACAGTAGGCACCGTAAGTAAAGTGTGTGAATCGCTGTGAATTATAGCGTGTTTTTATAAAAGTAGTTAAGTTTAAAGTGACTGTGGAAATTAAGTGTATTACAAAGTTGTATCGAGAAAGACTAAACTAGTTTTAATTAAGAAAGGACTTGTATCGCTGAAGTTTCTCGGAAAGAATTTCTACGAGAAATTAACAAACAAGCAGATACGCAACACAATAATGAATGTGGTGACATAGCGGTTATTGGTAAATGGTCTTCATTGTTGGCACATGTGGAAGTTACACGCTTTAACTTACGAGAAAACAAGTTGAACAACAAAACGGCAAATATTTGAACCGTGGTGTAGTGCTAACTTTTGTAGTGCCGCAAAAATACCAAAATTGGTTAGACGTGTGACTTTATCATCAGGGTACAAATCTCGTATTCAAAACCTAACTTTAATTTTTGCGAATCCATTTTGAATAAAGAAAATATATACAACGCTAATTACTTGAGACTGCTTACATTAGTACTTGATTTAATAGGTATATATTACCAAGAGAAAACACGCAAGTCAACTTCGTTTAAATTAAGTAAGAAGAGTACCATATATACAATACTTTGTCTCCTTCAACTTTAGTATTAGCGATAATAGTCTGTCAACAGGAATAACTAAAAAATAAAACATATAATGGGGCTAAATCTAAAATTATATCAATGGACTGCAGTAGCTTGAGAAGCTCAACGACATTGTAGGGGATGGCCCTCCTCCTAGCTACCCCCCGACCCTGGGAAAAAAGAGGACTTGCTTCGTAAGCATACATTTTAAGCAAACCTCATAAAGTTCTAGAAGCTTCGTGTTCACTAGTACTAACTATAACTACTAATTTGTTATGTATTTCGTTTTTATATTTACATACAGATTTATTATTTTTTACCTGCAAGTATATGTCCAGCATTTTTGATACTTTTTGAACTGTCTTAAAATCTAAAAGTGAGATTTCTTTATAATCCCATATAAAATCAGATAGTTGGCAGAAGTTGTTTTATTGTTCCTTTGCGCTTCTCATCAATGCCTTTAGCACAATCGTACTAATGATAACAAATCTATAATTCATTTAATATCTTTACGTAATATTTCCTTTCCACTTTTCTTTTACTCCATAAATATGGCTTTTATTGTTTGCGAGACTAGCTTAATTTCTTGTCCTAGTATATTAATTTGTTCCGAAGGTTGTCTATTGGTCACTACGTCAAGCTATTTTGGATGGATCTGGTTGGTTTCCATTATACAAAAACAAATTCGATCCACAATTTATTGGATAAAGTAGTTAATTGGTGTAAAGAGAGTATTATAAATATAAAAACGAGACTGGGTAAAACCAAAGAATGTCTTTATACATATGGTCTTGGCTTTCTGGATTTTATAGCATTTAATTGAATTTTACAATTTTCCTATATAGAAGTTAATAAGGTAAGTTAATAATGATATTTATGGTCATATATTGAATACTTTATCTTCTGTGTCTGTAAATAACAAACAACAATGTTTTCAGGTTAGCATAGATAAAAGTTAAAACAAATTAAATTATTTTCCCTTTGGAATACGTTATTGCATATATGTTTCACACGTACTTAATACACACTGAAAAGATATATTGTATGATATTAATTTTTAATAAAAAAGTCCTATAATATGGCTTTATTTTGGTCTTTGTTCTTGTTTTTAGCAGGAGACTTTTATAGTTTTTTATTATCTTTTGACTCTTAGTTAACAATAAACATATATAACCGTCTTGTTTTTTTTTAACCAAAAGACATTATGTGGTCTAAAAGTAAACTAGAATAAAAATATGTTGCTTACTTTTTGAAGAAAAATTTTCAGAAAAGTAGAATTATTATTACTGATACAAATCACATGAATGAATGAAGTCATGTAAAAAATATTACACATGCGGTGTATTCAGAATTTTATATCTGTACATAACTTAAAAATTCTCCATACTGAGCTTTTGTTTATACTGTAATAATATATTGTATAATATAGCATGTGGCCGAAAAGTACAATAAATTAACCGATTAATTACTCACTAATCCATCCATTTATGTAGTTTTAAGATAAAGTTTGTTTTAGATAACTGTTTCGAGGTTTTTGCTGTGATTATTGCAGTTGTTAAAAATGCATGGCACGACTAAAATTAAAGAGGCTGATTTCTGTGTAGTCTGAGTAGTATTCGTGTTAAATACTAAAAATACTGAATTTATCCTATTATTGCCTTTTTTAAGATTCAATGCGATATTCTAAATATAGAAATTGAATTCTGTGAATGTAGATGGCGCTATAAACATAAGGGACACTACCACCATTATGACATTTCAATGAAAACTTAAAAGAAGAATAACCATTTCCTGATGTTCAAGTAAGCCATGGTACATCAAAGTCAGCATATTTGGCTACTTTTTCTATTCTGTATCTGAGTCCAATTATTGAGGGGAAGGAGGAACTCTTGACCTTATAAAATATGATTTTTTTTCATGTGTTCAAGTGCATTATAAAAACAATTATGTTACAGAACATTGTGAGATAATGAATTCTGTTTTTATTGGGTTGTAGTTTTGTTTATTGTTTATTTAATATTCCTTCTATCGTTTAGTTTATCTATGAATGTTTAGTTACATCAAAACGCTAACTCACCTTCTAGATAATCACATTTATTTTGAGTATTTTGCATGTATCCTCCTAGCGACGGAGTACTGAAATAATCTGCTATAACCAACAAATAACTATTCCCTGTACGAGACTTAGGATATGGTCCCAGGATGTCTACTCCTATTATGTCCCCAGGTTCCATGAGTTTTGTGCTTTGCATAAATCCAACTGGCCGCTTCTGGTCAAATTTAGTGGTTTGACAAACATTTTTAATGTCTTTACTCATACCAACCCAATAACCACGTCTGGATACTTTGTCTATTCTTTTTCGAACACCTAGATGAACAGCCGTAGGATGATAATGCAATTCCATTAAAATAGCCAGTCTTAATGATTTTTGAATAACTGATCTGAATTCAACATTGCTAGCAACACTTTTTTGTGTTAAAAAAAAACACTGTCATTCAAGACATAGTGTTTAGATTTACTTAAAGCCTCTGCAACTATAATAGAATCGTCCGGTAACAGTAACGTTTTCAAACAAGCGTATATATACTTATATTCACCATCCTTAGCTTGTTCAGTAGCTAATTGTTCTTTAGTGTTAACATTGACATTGGGAAAACGTTTAGGCGATAGCTTACCGACGTCAAATTCTGGGAGATCAATAGGATGTCTAGATAGGGCATCAGGTAATTGTTTGTTTGTTTTTTCCTTTCTTGTGAAGTATTTCAAATGTTAAGTCTTGTAATTTTAATAACCAACGCATCAGTCTACCAGTTAACTTCGGAGCTGTCTGGAACCATTTCAAAGCAGCGTGGTTAGTAGTTATAATTGTAAATTCTTCTCAATCTAGGTATGTTTTAAATATTTCTATAGCCCAGACTTGTATAAAACCAATTCAATGTCTTTCAAGTGTTGTTCAAATGTCGATGAAAACACTATAATATCATCAATATAAGCCTTGGAACAATCCTTTGCTCCTGTTAAAGCCTTATTCATAAGTCTTTGGAAAATGACAGATACATTTTTAAGACCAAAAGGCATGACTTTCAATTGATAAAATCCATTATTAGTTATGAAGGCAGTTTTATGTCGATCCTCCATCTTAACAGGTGTTTGCCAGTATTTGCTTAGCGAGAGAAACGAAGTCTCCCTCCCCTCAACCTTAAACTTCGAGGGTTCATTCTACCCTTAGCCCTGTGGATAATTCATCTATCTATGTCACCACTGTCTACCCACCACCCCTACCCGTTGAGAAGTTTGACTGTACGTTGGATTTTAATGTATTGAAGTTTTTCAAAATATTAGAAAGACATTTATATATATATATCAAATACCTGAGAATTAGTGGATGGAAACTGCGGCGTCTTGTTTAAGGGGATGGCCACTTGAATGGTGGAAGGCCTTCGGATCAGAAATGTTTTATGTTGGAATATAGGAAATATCCTGTTTTGTGTATTTGTGTTTCTTCAACATCACCCAGTCTGTTTCGTGAGATTTAAGCTTTGATACTATCTGTTAACTCTGGATTTTGTTAATTCTTCAATAAATACTGAGCGTGTGAACATTTACACCAGAATGTAGATGGTGTGAAATTTTTTATATTCTCAAAAAAAGGTGTATTTAAAAGGAAATGTATTAAAAGCCAACGTACTTCTCTTTCATAACGTCTTTTTTAACCACTTCATCAAGGGGTCTTTTAGAAACGTAGCATATTTTAACTGTTTAATTCACATCAAAACTACTAATTTTTTTATCAATTTTCGTTGTGGAGACATACATGTTTTAGGCTCGAAGAAAATTACAATCATACAGCGGGTCAAAATATCCTAGAATTGTGACAACTCCGAACCTAATTAGTGTTTTTCTGGTGGTCTTTCTTTAGCAGCAAATTCATAGGTAACTTGTGTTTACGTTATTACTACGAAAGAATCGTAGTATCTCAAGTCTCACAATTATTTTTCAACATTTGAAGTCGAAAATCTGTGGTTATACCAATCAACTTGTTTTTTATTGTAATTAATAAGTACACCATTCCAGAAATGTTACCTATTCTATATCAAAGTTAAAATAGAAAAACAAAAGATTTGCAGGCCCTCTACCTACTCTTTATAATGACCTTTTAAAGAGGTAATTGTAAATTTGACTTACAAACAAACAAACGAAGGTAAATAAAAATATTACTATGTGTTAAATCCTCTTAGAAATACTACATAACCAATAAATGTAAGTGTTGGTGAACAGCGCCATATTATTGAGCACAACCAAAATCTAATCATATATCGAAGACGAAAAAAACACTTTGTAGAGTCTTCGGGATCTTTAAGGAATGTTGTTGTATTCTTTTTAAACTTATGTTGATAAAATCTCAAGTAGTTATCTGTATATTAGCTCTTGTGAGTTTGTATTGAGTTAAAGAGTTGGGAAGAATGAGCCACGTATACAGATGCTAAAGAAAGCAGTTAATTAACAATAAAAAAAGAAGATGGTCTGTCCCTATTTGGGCCACGTTTACGAAAGATTGTATGTTGTCATTAGGTTTGATTGTTTGTAATACAGTTTATTCTTTAACAATATGTTTCCCTAAGTCGTTGTTAATTGTTTCTATCCGTGTTGTAAGAAGATTTGGTCCATTTGTGTAAGGACTTCTTGGAACATTGATGACATAGATTGATTTCTTTGTTTCGTTTTTTAAAAGTATTTTAGTGTAACGATACAGTCTTGTAGTTATTTATTCTAACTTGGTTGTTTAATGTAGTGTCCATACTAGAGGATGTTTAGGTAGTCGTGTGCCAATAGGCATTAATTAGTTTTGCAGTTTATAGTAATTTGTAGGACCTGTATTTAGGAACGCCATATTTATAGGGTCTAATATATATTATACAGTTTGGTGATGATTTTCGCATCCTTTGTTTAAACCTGAAACACACGGAACTTGTTTCTAATCAAGCAATTACTAAAACTCTTTTATACGAAGAGGTTGTTAATGAGTTTTTTCTTTGTCAAATGGAATTTATTTAATCTTTCCTCGTTTCAAAACAGGAGCAAAATTATTCTAAAAAAGCAAACAGCAGATGTTGCTGTTACGTCATCCTTTATAATTTCTCCTGATCACTAACGTTAGGTGCTGTAAGATCACGTGCTTCGTAAGCACTCCTGCATCAGTGATATACACTCACACGAGAAATTGTACGTATCTATTATAAGCCACGCGCCACCAGGACAGCCACGTGAATTTAATTGTATGTTAAGTGTCTCAATTAGGCTTAACTAAAGGCTTTAGGGTAATGATGGAAGGGTGTTTCCATCGTTGATGATGCCGCTAACCACAATAACTTGACACGCTTTGGTGGAAGTTTCGAATACGCAGAGTTTTATAGAGTGAGAGATAATTAAGATATATGCCGGTGAACATTTTACCCACTCCGTAAAGTGGGGGGGGGGGGGGTGAGATGGTAATTGTTTGACATTTGTATAAATACATTATTTGTTATTTTTTTTCGTGCTCCTTACTTGAATTTCGGAAAGCGCATATATTTATGATATGAAAAAAACATTAATATCACAAGTTTCTAGATTTTTTTATAAAATATTTATCTGATAATACTTTGGTAACTTGTTAGTGCTACTACTCCAAAAATGACTAACTTGATCGAATAATTTAGTAATGTCCTTTACTCATACAAATACATTAATCTGAACATGGAAATAAGCTAACTAACACTGCGTTATTTTGACATAATATTGTTAAAACAAGCCAGCGGGCCGTCCTTAGGAGAGAATAACATATAGTGTATACTAAATAATTATAAATACAAATATAGGTTGTGAAGTGCTTCGTGTGGTTTTTCGTACTTATTGTTTTATATAATATATACTAAATAATTATAAATACAAATATAGGTTGTGAAGTGCTTCGTGTGGTTTCTCGTACTTACTGTTTTATATAATGTATACTAAATGATTATAAATACAAATATAGGTTTTGTAGTGCTTCGTGTGGTTTCTCGTACTTATTGTTTTATATAATGTATACTAAATGATTATAAATACAAATATAGGTTTTGTAGTGCTTCGTATGGTTTCTCGTACTTACTGTTTTATATAATATATACTAAATAATTCTAAATACAAATATAGGTTTTGAAGTGCTTTGTGTGGTTTCTCGGACTTACTATTTTATACCTCACTTACCAAGGTGTAAGATACATAAAGATGTAATTACTTCCTAAAAAACAAGATTTTGTCAATCTATCCAACTGTTTATCTTGAGGAATAATTCAACTTGTGAGGGTCAGACAAGTGGTGAGTAATCCTATAGGACTAGTTGAAAACACGTGTCGAAAGTGGTGAAATAATAAAAAACGTGCACGCGAGTCAGAAGAACATTTTACAGTTCACTGAAAGCCTCCTCACATTTTCATTCTGGTCATTGAACCTTTTTAAGTTTTATGTATAAGCTTACATATAAATGAACAGAGCATTGATTCGTCTCACTCAGGTTTATCGCAACTATTCAAATTGTTACTAACCGCATAGAAAACATTTGATGAGATGCGGGAAAGATGAGTTTCACGTTAAATCTTTCTATGTCAAAAGAAACCTGCCAATTTAACCATGAAACTAGTTCTACAGCATATATTTTACGGCTTGATACCTAGACACCTATTGTAGCAAGCATACAGAGGACAAACCTTTAAAGTTGTTACGTTTATGTCCAAAACACTATTTAGACATAACAACTGTAAAAACTTATTATTTCTAATTTAGTTATAAGTTTTGTTAATACGAAAATACTATTTAATATGTATATTTTTTTTATCGGAATTAATTAAAACACATTAGATTAGTTTAGAAGTAATAGAATTCTTATTAACGTATTATAATATTCCCAGCCAAAGTATATATGTTTTCAATAAGACATTGAAGAATATATTAGAAAATAAGCTAACCAGAGTTACCTCACAATATCTAAACGTACTTTTAACGCCCAGTAAAACAAACCTCACTCTGCAGGTGGCGCAGCTATTGTGTGAAACCGTGGGTAACGCGTGAAGTAATCAAATTATGCAACAGCTGTTTCACACCAAAAGCTAAACGGTTTTAATTATTCATTAATCTATAAAGTCACCAGAAATATTTTGTCTTGAACACGCTCACTTTTTCACTAATACAAAATTGTCATCGCTTTTAATTTTTAATATTAAAGGCCTCACTTAGGTCTACTGCTGTATTTAAATAAAATTATTGTTGTACTTAACGAATCTTTCTCTTGGCAGACAAAAAAAGTCATCTGAAAAAAAAAAGAAAAAAGAAATCGTCTAAAATAGTAAAATACCTAAACTATATCCGACAGACAGACACACACACACAGCAATCCGACAGAAAAATGGGATAGTACGGTTTTGTTTTATACCAATATACAGCTCCACCAGTGGCACAGCGGTATGCCTGCGGACTTACAACGCTAGAATCTGGGTTTCGATACCCGTGGTGGGCAGAGCCCAGATAGCCCATTGTGTATCTTTGTGCTTAATTACAAACAAACAAATACCAATATACAACTTGGCCTAACGATTAGCATGCCGGACTGTAGTGGTTCGTGCCACTGAACACGCTACGTATTGTCGGTACATTGTAAGAATGACAGTTCATTCCTTGACCTGTTCAAAACTTGTGGCGATGGGTGCTGGTGACTGATTATTTTTTCTCCGAGGAAGGCTCAGATAGCCCTCGTGTAGTTTTGCACGAAATTCAACAAAACAAAAAATAATTTGCAACTAATAGTGATTACACTGAACTGGTTCATTTTTTGATAACCCTAACTATTAATGGTGTGTACGCTCATAGTTCCTTGAATATATCATAAAGCTCAACAGCTTTAAAAAAATGTAGATTAAGTTTTAACCTACATATCAAGCCACCAATGTAAATTAATCGTTCTAGGAGTATCCACACTCCCTCAATCTACTCATTTATGTACAAAACATTTAATCAATATAATTTAATAAACAGAATAAATATTATGAAAGAAGTAATTACTTGCATAAACATACAATTTTTAAACAACGAAAGGTTAGATATAAACAAAATGTGAACATTTCTAATTATATCTACTTTATTTGCCCCCAAGTGGCACAGCGGTATGTCTGCAGACTTACAACGCTATGAATAGGGTTTCGATACCCATGGTGGGAAGAGCCCATTGTATAGGTTTGTGCTTAACTTCATACAAATAAAGACAAACACTCTACTTTATCTAAAACCACATCGAAAGGTAACCCTAGCAGAAATTTATTTCCATATTAAAACACCAAATTTGTGTGCCATGGGGGGGGGGGATAACGCATACTTCTTCACTGATAGCTGATGATAACATAATCTTCTCGAAACGTTGGAGTATGATCAGTTATCTGACTTATGTTCATATAAACAGGAACGAACAGGAGTTAACGTGTTCGTATAAGTAGGAATAAGCTTAATTTACCGTTTAAATGGGTTTTAAACAATCAACGTATTTATATACATAAAAACTAACAAAGGCGCATCATGTTTCACACTAGAAACGATCAGAAGTTACCATGGTTATATACACAACAACGACCAGAAGTTACCATGCATATAAGAGTTACAACGACCAGAGGTATCACGTTTATATATATACACAAAAACTAACAGAACTGACGATATTTTTACGCATAATATCGAGCAGAAACTATATGATGCCAATAGGGATAATAATAGACGGAGAAAATAAGATTTTCTTCTCTATAACTTGAAGCTACGAAACTGGTGCGAGAAGAGTTATATTCATGAAGGAATATGCAGTGTTTGTTTCTATTTAATGATTCACTTTTCTACTGCAAATATATCAAAGAATATTCTTATGTCTATATAATTAAACTTATAACTGATTATCCCAGCTTCACACTTTGGAGCTATTTTAGGATTGAATGGTTTGGGTGATTTTCGTGTTTTAAATGTGCCATTTCTCTACACGATATTTCTTTACAGACTACTCGTCTGGAGTTATAAGAAATCGAAGACAATTATTTCATAGTTTATATTTCCCTGTTTTACATAATACATTTCTAATAGAATACAAACGCTGTTAAACATGTAGTTATACTGATATTTTGGAAACCATGAGGACGTACACGTGGACATGAATAAAGGGTCAACACATTCGAACAGGTAACCAACTGACCACACATTTGGAGGGATAACCAACTTACCATACATTTGAACAGGTAACCAGCTGACCATAGATTTGAATGTATAAATAACTGACCATACATTTGGAGGGATAATCAACTGAATACATATTTGAACGGCTAACTAACTGAACACATATCTGAAATAATTAAAAACTGAACAAACATTTGAACAGGTAGCCAGCTCACCATAGATTTGAATGTATAAATAACTGACCATACATTTGGAGGGATAACCAACTGAATACATATTTGAACGGAAACTAACTGAACACACATCTGAAGGAATTAAAAACTGAACAAACACTTGGGTGGATAACCAACAGGCCATACATATGGATGGATAACCAAATGACCACACGTTTGGAGGGATAACCAACAGGCCATACATATGGATGGATAACCAAATGACCACACGTTTGGAGGGATAATCAACAGGCCATACATATGGATGGATAACCAAATGACCACACGTTTGGAGGGATAACCAACTGACCACTCTTTTAGACTGATAACCTACTTCACATTTGAATGAATAAACAGCTTACCATACATTTAAAAAGGTAACCAACTGACCACACACACATAGCTCACTAACCAACTGACCACACAAGTAACCAAAATATTCCTTGTAGTTCGTTGTCATGAACAAAAACTTTGCTAAAGAATATGTATTTTAAAAGTCATTACGAACACAAACTTTGATAAATAATGTGTATTTTAAAGGTCGTCACGAACACAAATTTTTTTACAGAATGTGTATTTTAAAAGTATTTTGAAATCATTAAGCACACTATAGAGCTACCGGACTTCAGTTATCCCCTTCACCTAAAAGACATCGATAAGTTCCATCAAAATATCGTTTTTGTTTGTTTATATTTCTAATATAGCATTCTTTCGCTTTTTCATTCAGTGATTATTATTTGATAGTTTTGTATTGTTGTGTTTTTTTTTACAAACAAACAAAATTAAAAAAACAAACATTACATCAATTTATCGTTGTTCTATAGCCATGTACACAAATACGCTTGATAATGATACTTATATGTTAGATTTTTCTAACACTGCTACAATAACTTTTTAAAGGAAATTATAAAAAGTAAAAAAGAGATCCGATATTGTAAATGAAACAAAAATGGATTTGAAGTGCAATAAATATGTGTATTCTCATTCCATAGTAATCTATAATAATAAAAGGGCGTGTGTGTGTGGCCACCATAACTCCAAGAGGAAAGAACCTACAAACCTGAAATTTTGCACCCATATTAAGTGGATCCTGAGGGTATGCATCTGGATATTATTACTTATCCATGGGCGTGCGCGTGCGCCAATTTTTATGAGGTAAGCAAGCAAAAAACCGCATAGAAAAGAATATGTGACCGCCATAGCTCCAAGAGGAAAAAAACCTAGAAACCTAAAATTTTGCACCCATACTAAATGGACCCTGAGGTTGTGCACCTGGGTATTACTTATTTTATCCAAGTACAAAAGCATATATACGTGCGCATCTTTTTAATGAGGCAATCTAGCGAAAAACCACATAGAAAGGGAATGGTTCCTTATATAACAACTTCTAATGTATAGAAAGGCCAGTGCGTTTTGTTGTGAATTTCGCGCAAAGCTACACGAAGAATATCTGCGCTAGCCGTCCCTAATTTAGCAGTGTAAGACTAGAGGGAAAGAAGCTAATCATCACCACCCACCGCCAACTGTTGGGCTACTCTTTTACCAACGAATGGTGGGATTGACCGTCACATTATAACGCCCCCACGGCTGAAAAGCCGAGCATGTTTGGTGAGACGGGGATTCGAACCCGCGACCCTCAGATTGGTTTTGCTAACAATGCGTTCCAACAATGGCTTTTATGTCATGTTGCTTAGCAACTACAGTAGAACATAATATTGTTGTCAGCGTATGTACTGAAAGTATAAAATGAAATGTATAAACTACAAAACTGGAAAAATATTTGTTGATTTCTTCATTTAGAGTCTCCATTTATCAAAGAAGTTGTTTTTTTATATCAAAACTTTGGTGACATAACAAAAAATACCTTAATTCAGAAACGATTTAAGCTTAAAATCAAGCGTGACGTGACACACACACAGACTTTTTTATAGGTTAGATAACGTGACGTATAGTGACATACATAATTATCTATAACATAGTCATTTAGAATATATCAACCTAATAAATTTCACTAGTTCTAAATATTCAAGTACGTATGTCTTCTGTTTGTTCTCTTTATGCACTACCTGAAAATATAAATTGGGCTAACTGACCGTAGTTGGAGACAAAACTGATAATGTATACTTTAAGTTCAAATGTTTAAATAAGTTTCTCTCTATGAGCGAATGTACCGGGCATGGACTAAAAACTAACATGACTGGACTGCGAATCCGAGGATTTGGAATTCACGATTCACAAAAACACTATCAGCACTTTGGCACTATGGGTACACTATATAATTATCGTTAAAGTCCTGCTATTCGATCAAACAAGAGCAGCCTAAGAATTGGCGGTGGGTGCTATTGATTATCTGCTTTTTTCTCTTGTTTATCAGTCCGATAAAATAAGTGGCGACTCTGCGCAAATAGCTCAATGTAGTTTTGTGCAAAAATTTGCTAACAAACAAGACGGGATAAAACTGGTCATTGAGTCTCAGTTGCTAAAATGACAGTTATACTGTTTATCAGACTTTCTAATTTCTCTACTGTGGTTAATGCTCCTAATTTATGGCGTCTCCATTATTGTCCACTCACGAATCCTCCTCATACGAGACGCTATTTACCACAGCAGACTGAGTCCGGGTTATAAAATAGAGACAAAAACAACCGCGGTAGTTTTGACTGTTTCCTCGTATTTATGGTATTTTGAGTTCACAGGTGAAGTCTTAATCCCTCTCTTGTGGTGCTAATCAGGGTTAAGGATGATTTTGCATGACTTGTTGGACCTCTTATGGATTACAACGACTGGTTTAGTCAGTAAAGGAAACCATTAGTTTACAAGCTCTAGCACACTTTCAAACAAGCAGTCAAACAATTTAAGATTAGATCTAAGACTTTTTCAGTATTCTTCAGACAAAACATTTGTAGGCGTGTATCAAAATTATTCTCTTTCCTACAGGTGTGATCAACACGTGAAGTTTAATACTATACTGTATAAGCTACAGCACACGATACACCAACTTCCTGAGAAAGTAAGGTTTTACTTAACTTAAAATCTAGGTAATAATATCGGCACTAGTGGTCGTTATAATGTTAAAATATCAAATATCCGAACTGAATCTGCATATGTTTTCAAGACTGATACATACACAGGTACAATGTTTTGGCTCATTTGTGAGGTGAAAAGGGGGGAGGGGTGCAGTACTTAGTACACGTAACTTTAATGTAGGTATCTAGCGTGACCTAGTGGTTAGCGTACGTGGCTGCATCGAAAAGTCCAAGGTTCTAGTCGCGATATGCCACTGAACATGCTCCGCACTTTCAGATTTGAGGGCGCTATAATTGTGACAGCCAGCCCTACTATTCAGTTAAGTTCACGTGCAGTCGTATAGTAGGCAAATGCTGCTGACAGGCTGTTCTCTCACTGATCAGCAGTTCAAAGTTAGTGATGGGTTTGCCTGATGGTTCGGGGGCTCTGACCTAGCATTTAGCCCGATTGTCGTTTAAAGTACCATTCAGGTTGAAAAAACTAAATAACAAATATTTAACGTTGATTATTAAGGTCCTCACCCTTCACCTTCCCGTGTATCTAAATAATCTTGGCCTGGTGACTAGAGCTCTCAATTCGTAATCTGAGAGTTGCGGGTTTTTCGCGAAATTTAAAGCAAACCAAATCAAAGAAAATTGTTTCTTTTACTTGATTTAGATAATTCTAGCCTGAAAAAAATTATGTTTGGCATTCTTCCATTATTGAGCTTGTAAAATACTTACGGGTAAGTCTCTACTAATATAATCAAGAAAATATTTCAATAAAATGAATTTGTTTACTAATAGTTACAAGATTTTCACAATGATTATTCACTAAATATATTCTAGACATACATAAAAACTTAAGATTAAGCTCAACTAAAGAATCATATATCCTTTCCATATTGTACGATTCTTAACACCTTGAAAAAAGATCGTCTCCCTATGACTCAATAGTAAGTCTAAAAGCCTTATCCGTTTGAATTCGAAGTTTGATTCTTGCGGTGGATGCAGCACCACAAATAGCCCATTGTGCAGAACGAAATGAGCAAATCTTAATAAAATTATCATACATGATGTCGTGTTAGGGCTTATAACGCTAGGGTTCTGAGTTCGATTACCTCAGCGGACACAGCACAGATAAGAACTTGTGCAAGAATGAACTAACAAACCTTAAGAAAATGACCATACATGATGATGTTGACTTAAGGCTTATAACGCTAGAGCTTGGAATTCAATCCTCCAGGCACACCCAACGCAGATAATCCATTTTTACAGCTTTGCTCCAAAACGAACTAACAAACCTCAACAAAAATTATCGTATTTTGTCTTTGGTTATTCTTGTGTGAAACATCTTAAATTCAAGCTATAAAGTTGTTTTCAATGAGGATTAAAAGCAATGATGCTAACTTTTCTATATTTCACTCGTAATACTAAAATCCGAAATCATAAGTTTCCTTTCGATTTCTTCATAAAACAAAAAATGAGATTCTTTCTATCAACATTTACAGTTATTATCTGGAATAGTTGATATTAAGTATTTGAAAGACCAAAACAAAAGTTGGAAGTCATTCTACATTGTACTATATGTTATTATCTGAATAGTTGATATTAAGTATTTGAAAGACCAGAACAAAAATTGGAAGTCATTCTACATTGTACTATATGTTATTGTCTGAGTAGTTGATATTAAGTATTTGAAAGACCAGAACAAAAATTGGAAGTCATTCTACATTGTACTATATGTTATTATCTGATTGGTTGATATTAAGTATTTGAAAGACCAGAAAAAAATTGGAAGTCATTCTACATTGTACTATGGGTTATTAACTGGAATAGTTGATATTAAGTATTTGAAAGACCAGAAAAAAAATTGGAAGTCATTCTACATTGTACTATGGGTTATTAACTGGAATAGTTGATATTAAGTATTTGAAAGACCAGAACAAAAGTTGGAAGTCATTTTACATTGTACTATATGTTATTGTCTGAATAGTTGATATTAAGTATTTGAAAGACCAAAACAAAAGTTGGAAGTCATTCTACATTGTACTATATGTTATTATCTGAATAGTTGATATTAAGTATTTGAAAGACCAGAACAAAAATTGGAAGTCAGTCTACATTGTACTATATGTTATTATCTGAATAGTTGATATTAAGTATTTGAAAGACCAGAACAAAAATTGGAAGTCATTCTACATTGTACTATATGTTATTGTCTGAGTAGTTGATATTAAGTATTTGAAAGACCAGAACAAAAATTGGAAGTCATTCTACATTGTACTATGTGTTGAAACATAAAGAATATTTACAAAAGGAACAGTTATCCACATGACAAAAGAGTAGTTAAACTGACCTATGTATAGAATCAATGGTGCAATTTGGCACGAATAGCTAGCTGGTGATCCCTTAAGGTACATAGGATATAAGGCCCTGTAAAGTGGTTTATTTATTTCTTGCATTACAGCAATCCAATACCCACTTTATGTTAATGTGCACGATCTACTTAGTTTGAACTTTCACACGTGGCCTGCAATAAGATGTTTTTTTTGTTGTTTTTTGCTTTCCCTAAGCCTAGCACGTGACCTGCACGTGTTCATCCATTAAGATACTGAAACCATTGGACAGTGTTAAAAATGTATATCCTGAGAACGTTAGGATTTGACGCCTGAGCGGATTCCAAAGAAACGGCCTGAAACATACTTACTTAAGTATGCGGTTAGGGTACATTGTAAGCAGTCAATTTTTCTATTTGCTGGCTTATTTATCCGTTATTCTCATTCTGTCGAAACTCAACTTTACATAATATCTATAATATATCTCATGTGAGCAGTTAAAAAGTTCATCAAATAATAATTGACGCCCCCCAGTGGCACGGCGATATGTCTGCGGGCTTATACTACTAGAAACTGGGTTTATACCTGTGGTGGGTAGAGCACAGATAGCCCTTTGTGTAGCCTTGTGCTTGATAATAAACATCAACATAATAATTTATTTATCTGTTGTGAAAATATTTCAAAGTTTTGTTCTTAAAGCTAATTTGTTATTGCTCTCTCGGTTAGAATTATATTATGTTATATTTGAGTTATAATACATTCAAGAAAAGCCCTAAGAAATATAATAGTTTATTTAATGAAATTAGTATTGAAAGGAGCAAAGAAAATTAAGGACAATGATTTTCACATATTTCATAGTCTTAGTTATACCCATAAACAAAGCGCATTTTTATACAACAAAGGAAAACACTTAATTCCAACTCGATTAAATGTATTGGAATATTTAATAATCTAAGTAACTATGAAATTACTTTGTTTTTCTGGAGCCATTGTTTTAATTCAAAAAGCCATTAACGTTAATTAATTTGCCTTAATCCATTACGATACACTTTTTTCATTCTAATTTCAAAATCTCATGAAAAGTATCTTCCAGTTCTTGCCGGTTCTCCAAGTTTTTCTAGTGTTTCGGTATCTGGTGTTATTCGTGACATTCTTCCCTTCATTCGACCTTCTTTTAGCAAGTATGATGTAATTAAGAAAATGGGCAGAGGTGTTGGTTTCGAGAAGATACAATATTGAATTAATGGAAGCAGTGCCGTCGCTTTGATATGAAGGAAATTAATTTGAGGTTCAGAATTAATACATTTTGTAAGGAAACGATCCGTTGTTGGATGTTCATTAATCAAGCTTCCTCAAGGGACGTCAGAGAGTAAAACGGTGTGTGTTTGGTGCTATGTCACCACTGCGTGTAGATGCTCTTCACAATCTGGCTCTTTTGTTTGCTGCCTAAACAGGACGTTTTGGAGTCGTCACGTATGAGTAGCGTAGAAAGTCAGGTTTGGTATTGATGTTGTTTTCATCCATCATACAGTTGTCAAGAAGCATGAGAGAGATAAGCGAGAGAGTGTGTGGCTCTCTTCCTCATCATCAGTGTAAGTGAAAAGTTCGTTTGTGTTCTTTACCCTCAAAGTTGGGTGAGAAGAATAAACTTCGAGATCCACTGGTTTACCCCTCTCCAGCCCAATCTTTTCTGTTTAAGAAATACGTACGTGGCCGTATGTAATTAGCGCAGAAGCACAATATCTCCATAGAAGCTATAACTGCATTAATTAAGTATATAGTGTACTCTTCAGTTCAGCAGTACACTCAGTTTTGCACGTGTTATAACAGATGATTAATTACTTCTGTGTTGACTTATGAAGCCTAAACCAATTTGTCAGTTGGGAAGCAAGAGTTTGGGGTGGAGGACAAAAAGTTAATCCGTACCTGAAATATTTAGAAGGATTCCAATAGAAATTATTGTTGTTATTCCAACACAATAATTTATTGCACATAGTCTTATAGTATATTTAAACTCTTTGACATATTGTTACTCCATCATCTACAGACATGTTATATATAACTTTATAGCTCATCTTATGCATATTCAAAATATTAGGATTTTATACTTTCTATTGTAATATACTTAAAAATGAAAAGTTTTTTATTACGCATATTTGTAACTGTAAGCTATAAATCGTCCAAATTTAATCAAAATTCACGTTACATATTGAACACTATATTTCAGTTTAAAACTCCATACTGTACACAACAGTAAAATATCTTCGAAAATTATACTTATTGTTCGATAAGTTTGTTTGTTTCTAGTTAAGCACAAAGCTACACAAAAGGCTATCTGTGCTCTGCCCACTACGGGTATCGAAAGCCGGATTCTAGCGTTGTAAGTCCGCAGACATACCGCTGTACTACTGGGGGGCTGTTCGATAAGTAACGCAACTAATCTGCAATGGACAAGGAAATATTTTGTGTAGTTTATACAATGTTTTCCGCCCATCCACCCACCCACGCCCGTAGCCCTTCAAAACTAACTGTAGATACACCCTCTTCATAAATACCAAATGAAAGAATTTAGTGAAAATTTACACATTTTGGCATATAACCTTCACATAAAATCTCAATACCCAGTACAATATATTTATATGTACATGTTGAGTAGGGGTTGTAGGGCAACTCCCGTAGGCAATATATTTCTTAACCACAAGTATCAACCAACATAAATCTTCACTAATCATATCAAATTTAACTCACATAAGCCGTTTTTGCAAATAATTTAGTAAACTAAAAGTGGGAAAAAATTTAAGATGGTAGAAATTTCAGGGTAGTTAAACTTTGCCTTTTGATTAAATGATTAATGATGTATGCCTGACAATGGTTAGGCGGGGTTGATTCATGGGGTTTGAAACATATCTTCTATTATTTATAAACTTTAACATCAAAATTTATATATATTGAGATTTCTATATTTATATACATATTTGTCATATTCATGGTGTTATAGCCGTGTTCCTATTGTGTTTAGTTGCTATCATCGAGTCCTACGGCAGATTTAGTTTGCTCTTTACAGCTATTAGCAACACCTTGACCCTTGCAAAATATTATGCATTGCAAAGTGCTAACTCTGCACCTGCACCATTCAGAATAACAGAATTTGTCAGTGGCAATGTTATTCGCTAATGATGGTGACACAAGCATCTTTCTTGTCTTGTTTCGCTTTCAGTCGTCTGCACTAGATCCAAGTTGGAACATGTACGTCCAGAGCACACTTCCAAATACATGTTTTTAAATGAGTTTGACAATTTGTTGGAGGCAGAAACTTCAGCTTTTGGACGGAGACAATACATTTCCCAATTTAGTGAGTCCGAGCAGTATATTATGATTGTACTCTATCATCAAAATAAATAGATGAAAGTGGTACAGTAGTTCAGAATATAAAGAATTTCTATAAACTACGTTTGTTGAATTTGTTTTCTTATTGCCTGAAGATAGTTACTGAAAACCAAAAACTAGTTTTGATGTTTTACAGTAGGAATGTCTTATTTCCAAGTAACGTGCACGAATCCAGTTTTTAAATAGCGTACGCTTCTGTGTTTTGTAAGCCTACAAATCATTTTTTTTTTACCTTTTAACGTTCTCCTATGGCTGAGCGGTAAACTTCGGTGCTCATAACGCTTAAGTTCGTGGTTCGATCTCCGCAGCGTACACAGTGTAGATAGTTCATTGAGTAGCTTCGCTCTAAAACAAAACATGTATTTATGGATTTCGCAAGTAGTTATCCAAACATAACAGCAAGTGGTCTTCAGCTATCATGATAGTTTAGAATCCTAATGCGGAAAGTGACGCCATCTCACTTTCAAAGTAATGTGATTCACTTATAAGTTTTCGCTATTTTCGTAAGTTAAAGACTGTACGCCATAAACTTTTAGGCCTTATTTTTTTATCAAAGTTTATATTCAGGTTATTTTGAAGAATACACCCTTTCTTTACTATATATTCTCTAAATAGTAAACAATTTAAAAAGGCAATCATTTGTTATATCCTAAGTGCTAATCATTTCAACGTCATCTAGAAATACCTAATGTATTTTTCAATCAATGAGTAAGACATAAATATGTGCGAGAAAGTTTTCAAGCTTGGAATGGGGTTCACTTATATGCTACTTTTGATCAAACTTGGACACTTATAGTGTAAACATTTCAACGTAATTATACATCAATATATATATATATGTATATAAAGAATAAGTTCCATCTTAAGGAGTAGTATCGCCAAGTTTTATATATTTAGTCTCCGCATCAGTTCACAAATGTCAGACTCTCACAAATTCCCAATTGCTCCTCATTCTCAACTTAATTATCATAAATACTTGTGAATTGTCCTTACAGGATTGTCGTCAGTTTTTCTGTTTCACACTGTGAAGTAACTCACACTAAACAATTAAGTAACTCGAATTAAACAATTCTATAATGTAATAACTTTGATCGTTTTATTGATAGTAATATCAACGAAATTTTAACTACACTTAACTAACCCTAAAATGTTAAAGCTTGATGCACCTAAAAAATAACTAGCAACACTACTACTTCAATTTATAGCAGTAGTCACAGTTAGTTAAACATTCCTGGGTAGTTTAACCACAGGTAGATGTTAGATATGTGTTTTAAGTCTGTTATGAGATACCTAGGAATAATGAGTCGTTTATCATGTACAAAATTACATTCCTGGTTGCGCGGAGGAATATGTAGGTTCTACCACTAGGTGTTTATTTTATGGTTTGTTTGTTTGCTTGTTTCTAGTAAAACACAAAACTACACAATGAGCTATCTGTGCTCTGCTCACCACGGCTATCGAAACCCGGTTTCTAGAGTTGTAAGTCCGCAAACATACCGCTGTGCCACTGGGGGGGGGGGGTCATTATTTTATGGAATTTCGTACAAAGCTACTGGAACTATCTGCGCTAGCCGGCCCTAATTTAGAAGTGATAGACTAGATGGAAGACAGGTAGTCAACGCCACCCACCGCCAACTCTCGGACTACTCTTCACCAACGAATAACGGAATTGACCGTCACATTATATCTTTCTCACGGCTGAAAGAATAGGTATCTTGGGAAGTCACAAAATATGGGCATAGAAAATTTAACACTGACATTCAGCGTTGACGTGCAATGTTTCGAAAGCCAAATTTGTGTTCGATGCTGCATCAACGCACTAAACGGCCCGAAGGAATGAAAAATCCAATATAGTAGTTTCCAGAGGGACGTAACACTTGCGATAGGTGACTTACAGTTTACTATAAACGTGGATGAAGCAACTTTTTATCTTTAAAATTAAAATAATCGTAAAACGCATTGTTTAAACATAAATAAATTTATTTTATTTTGCAACGTTTCGAGCAACCACTAATTCAGGCTTAATATGAAAATGAAATTGAGACTGACAAAGAATAGTTTCTCGAAACGTGGCTATTTAAAATATATATGCTTCTACTTGCAAGTTGTGTTCTGAAGGCCTTTTTTCTTTTGCCAGATATCCATCTGGAAAATGCCAACAAAGTCAACAAAGCTTTCCAGATTTAGAGACAGGTTGATACAACCGTGACATCATGGTAGTTCCAATGCTGATTAGTATCGTTGAAATTTGAATTGCTCCATATTGTGTGACATGTATTACTAAGTGTAATACTGCTGTCACTAGTAATAACTTTGCTGGGAACAGGTGGTCGAATGGAGGATATGTAGAATTTAAGGAATCCTTAAAGGTCCAACAACTGCGAACTTAAAGCCAAAAGTAAATTTTAAAAATTCGGCAATACGATATCTAGATCATATTTTCGTTTATTTTTAAACATATAGCAGCTAGATGTCGCCAGCGAACTACGTTGTATTTTAGATGGTGCTCTAATGTTAGAAAAGTTCTACATTTTATAATGGTTCTAAAGGGGCTTTGCCTTTTGCCAATTGAAATAGAAGTCTATATATTTACAAACACACGACATATTATCACTCTAGAAATACAAGTGAATAGTTATATTTACGCGTGGGATTCTATCAGCATCTGGCAGGAAAGAATATAATACGCTAAATACACAAACATCACTGAAATAACACACTTGGCTTGAAATGATATCAGTTAGAAAACTTGGCTTGTAACAATGTCAGTTACAATATTGGTTTGTAATAGCGTCAGACATAAAATTGGCTTGTAACGAGATAAGTTAGAACACTTGGTTTGAAACAATATAACTTAGAACAGTTGGCTTGTAACAAGGTCAGTTAGAAACTTGGCTTATAACAATGTTAGTTAGAATATTGGTTTGTAACAATGTCATTCAGAAAATTGGCTTGTAACGATGTAAGTTAGAACATTTGGTTTGAAACAATATAACTTAGAACAGTTGGCTTGTAACAATGTCAGTTAGAACACTTGGCTTATAACAATGTTAGTTAGAATATTGGTTTGTAACAATGTCATTCAGAAAATTGGCTTGTAACGATGTAAGTTAGAACACTTGGTTTGAAACAATATAACTTAGAACAGTTGGCTTGTAACAATGTCAGTTAGAACACTTGGCTTGTAATGATTTATGTTAAAACATATGGGTTGTAACAATGTCAGTTAGAAAATTGGCTCGTAACAATGTCAGTTAGAACAATTTACTTGTAACAATATAGGTCAGAACACTTCGCTTGTAACAATATCATTTAGAACACTTAGCTTGTAATAATGTCAGTTAGAAACTTGGTTTGTATTAATGTCAATTGGGACACTTAGCTTCTATCAGTATTAGTTAGAACACATGGCTTGTAACAATGTCAGCTAGAACGTCTGGCTTGTAACATTGTCAGTTAGAAACTTGGTTTGTAATAATTTCTCTTAGAACATATGACTTGTAACAATGTCAATTAGAACACTTGGCTTATTACAATGTCAGTTAGAACACCTGACTTTCAACAGTGTTAGAACATTTGGCTTGTAACAATGCCAGTTAGAAGTTTGGCATGTAACAATGTCACTGGAAAAATTGACTTCTAACAATAGCAGTTAGAAAATTGGCTTGTAACAATGTCAGTTAGAAACTTAACTTATAATAATATCAGTTAGAAACTTGGCTTGTGACAATATCAGTTACAATTTTAGATTGTAGCAATGTGAATTAGAACACTTCGTTTCTAACAATATAAGTTAGAACACTTCGCTTGTAACAATGTCATTTATAACACTTGGATTGTAATAATGTCAGTTAGAACACTTCGCTTGTAACAATGTCATTTATAACACTTGGATTGTAATAATGTCAGTTAGAACACTTCGCTTGTAAAAATATCATTTAGAACACTTAGCTTGTAACAATATCAGTTAGAACTCTTTGTTTGTAATAATGTCAGTTAGAACACCTGACTTTCAACAGTGTCGGAACACCTGGTCTGAAACAATGTCAGTTAGAAACTTGGCTTGTAACAATGTCCGTTAGAACGCTTTGCTTGTAATAATGTCAGTTAGAAACTTGGCTTATAACAATGTCAGTTAGAATATTGGTTTGTAACAATGTCAGTTAGAAAATTGGGTTGTAACGATGTAAGTTAGAACACTTGGTTTGAAACAATATAACTTAGAACAGTTGGCTTGTAACGGTGTCAGTTAGAAAACTTGGCTTACATCAATGTTAGTTAGAACACCTGGCTTGTAACAATGTCAGTTAGAACACTTGGCTTCTAACAATGTCAGTTAGAATAATTGGATTATAACAATGTCGGCTAAAACACTTGGCTTGTAACAATGTCAGTTGGAAACTTGGCTTGTAACAATGGCAGTTAGAAACTTGACTTGTAACTATGGCAGTTAGAAATTTGGCTTGTAATAATTTCGGTTAAAACACGTGGCTTGTAACAATATAATTTAGAAAACTTGGCTAATAACAATGTCAGTTAGAACATTTGGCTTATGACAATATCAGTTAGAACAGTTTGCTTGTAATAATATCAGTTAGAACATTTGGCTTATGACAATATCAGAACAGTTTGCTTGTAATAATATCAGTTAGAACATTTGGCTTATGACAATATCAGTTAGAACATTTGGCTTGCCACAATGTCAATTAGAAAACTTGGCTAATAACAATGTCAGTTAGAACATTTGGCTTATGACAATATCAGTTAGAACAGTTTGCTTGTAATAATATCAGTTAGAACATTTGGCTTATGACAATATCAGAACAGTTTGCTTGTAATAATATCAGTTAGAACATTTGGCTTATGACAATATCAGAACAGTTTGCTTGTAATAATATCAGTTAGAACATTTGGCTTATGACAATATCAGAACAGTTTGCTTGTAATAATATCAGTTAGAACATTTGGCTTATGACAATATCAGTTAGAACATTTGGCTTATGACAATATCAGTTAGAACATTTGGCTTGCCACAATGTCAATTAGAAAACTTGTCTCACGTGAATTTCAGTTAGAACACCTAGCTTTTAACAATGTCAGTTAAAATAGTGTACTATATTTTTCCCTATAAAATCGGTAGTTTATTTGTCGTTAGATCACCCTCTAGTACCAAAAAATTTCTGCTTAACCTCCATAAAACCATCACACATTACAGATCTGGGGATACACTGCTGGTTTATTATTTGTTTGTGCTTCAGACGTCATCTTGTTAAAGCCTTATATCGCACATACACTATATGTTTTAATGAATGCAACGTTTAAAAGCATCTTTACTCGTGCTGTTACTGTTTCATTATGACAAGTCCATCCCGGTGGCTCAGCCGTGAGCTTGAAGGTTTATAATGCTAAAAAACGTAGTTCATACCCGTGATGGGCACAGTGCAGATAGCCCATACCCGTGATGGGCACAGTGCGCTTAAACACAAATAAATAAACAAGCTATGACAATATAATTGTGTTTCTTTAATTTTAAAAATTCCTTTTGGGAGTAAAAATTATCTATCTAATTTGAAAAAGTGACGTATACCCTTAGGCAAGTTAGACACTTACTTAAAGTTTTTCGGTAGTAATGCTTTAACATAGGTTCACTCTGGCCACTTTGTGGCTTCAACGGTGACTTTCTGAGTTTTGGTAGCTTTATAGAGAATTCGCCAAATGAGTGATGTGTCAGGTATTTTAACAATTTTCAATTCCTCGTTTTGTTCCTTTTGAGATACTAGCCAGAAACACGTGCTTCACAGGCAAAAGTCGTTATTTAACTCTTTTTCTTCACTTAATATTTTAATTTATATGTGTCCTCTCGGCTTAACTTCTGTAAATATTTTATAAGTTTATTTCGAAAAATATTCTTTGAATACGCAGTGTCACGAGCCACAGCATCTTAGACACTTACTAAGATGAATATTTTAACAGAAGAATGTTATTTTAGTCTGTGTGTTTACGTATGAGCTATACTTACAGTTGCGCCACCTGAAAAACAGCGACTATTTGAAAGTTTGATGTCAGAGTGTTTTATCGCTCATTGTTTTGTGCCAATCATTCAATTTCAACATTGGGTTGTTACAGTGACACGTGCTTGTGTTCTATTATTTATAAAAAAAACTTTCTCTTGTAACTCAGTCTGTAGCAAGAATTCCATCATTACTTTCAATTTCTAGATTAAATGATTTGGATGAAAACAAAGAGTCTGAGAAATACCTGAACTGTTACCAAATATGAATTTTACATTTAAATGTAATCATCTCCAGACATGGAAATTTTTTTTATATGGTATTGACCCCCCTCCCCACAATTTTATATTACAAGCAGGTTATAATGTGTACATTTAATAAAAACAAATGTGCTTGTATCAAACCTCCATACAAAAGGATTGAACTTCTGAAAATATACTAAAGATAAAAGAAACACTCAAACGTATTCTTAATATTTTATTTCTAATATCCATGAAAGATTTATTCAGAGTCAACCATAAAAAATTCTAGCAATGCTTTCTGCTCTCGCAATCAAATCTAATAACAAAGACGCAAGTCCTGACGTTTTCTATTGGAGGTTATCATATTTCTATTAGTTAAGTGCTATATGTTAGACGTTAATCTGCACTATAGTATTTAGCAATAATATTTCAATAGCATTAGTATTAATATATAATATGTTTTTTAATGTAACTACCTTGCCTACAACTGGCTGCGGGCGATGAATTTGTAATTAAACTAAGGACATTGTGAACTTGAGCACCTGAATCTCACCTTTTACACGAAAACTTTAATTGGTTATCTATTGTTTTTACACCTGTGTTTTCGTTTAATAACTGGAAATACGGAGTATTCCTGCCACTGTTGGGTAATACTACCGAGTTAATCTTTGTTTTAGAATTAAACAAAATTGTGTTTTTTGTAGTTTTTTTTATATCTTATACAATTTTCATTAATCTTATTTAATGGAACTTATACATGAAAAAAAAACAGAAAATACGAAAGTGATCAATTAAAGAAATTAGACGTTTGGACATAAATCACCTTTAACATCTTTACTTTTGTTTTTTTATTTTCTTAGCGACATTTCGAGCAAACATTTACTTTCAAGCTAGAAACAAGTTAACGACAAATTACTGCAAGACTTCCTTAATAGAACACAATACACGAGAGCATAACGTGACTCGAGATACAAACACAAGATTTACACAATCTAGTAATGATAATGTAACAAAGCTAAAGAAAAGAATGACGAGTTTTTGATTACAATAAAAGTAAGGAAACAGAAAATGATTATACAAAGACATATAAAAACCACTGTTAATATTAACAATTTTAAATGAAGAACTTGAACATTTTTCTATAAATTTAGTCGCACATACGACAACCAGCCACACACGAGAACACTACGTAGCATTTCAATTAAAGATCAATATACGCCTATAGCTCAGGACTTCCATAAGGTTGGTCACCCGGTGGGACAGTGGCAAGTCTACGGACGCAGATAGCCTGATGTCACTTTGTTTATTCTATTGAGCATTTTAAAGTGATTACCCTACAAAATGCCCCCTCAAACACCAATCAGAGAATCAAAATCAATAAAGAAATTATTTTTCAATTCGGTGGTATAAATTCTTTTAGTATTAACGAACTGTTCAGCCTTTTGCAAATTTTTAAAAATCATTTTCTTGTTTTGTTTATTTATTTCAATGTTTGTTTTCAGTTGTTCAAGTTATTTCCTTTAATGTTTGTTTTTGAATTGCTTATATCATAAGTACGGTAGTACTTATAGTAGAAATGAGTCAGATAAATAAAAATTAAAATCTCAAACGCACACACACACACACTGTAAACAGCATGTAAACAAAACTTTATAAGCACTTTTACACATACTGTTGAATAGTAGCCCTCCAGTGGCACAGCGGTAACGTGTAGCTTTATGCTTAATAATAAACAGAAACAGTTGGGTAGTATACAAATCAACTGCAGAGTAACAAGCCATTGTAGCATGAAAAGAGTATTAATGCAAGAATAGAGATAAGGTTAGAAACAGTAATGCTGAATATGCGAAACCAGCGTTAGCTGATAATCCAGCCAAATAAAAGGCTGCCACCCTGGCTAGATAGAAGAAACACTATAGCAAAGATATAAAAGAAGTCAGGAAATGTCAAGAGATAGCTGTAAGAAATACTACGAGAAGGATAGGCTTAGAACCTAGTCACTTTCGAGACTTAGTACCACAAAAAACAACAACTATGAGACAAGTGTAAATGATTTTTAACTTAAAAATTTGGAAGTAAGAATAGGAGTGCCCAAAGAGTAAGGAAACAGGGTAAGAATGGGCGAATAACATTACAACGCTTGGTGTTTTTTGACATGGTGCAACCTCAGAGTAGATGTGGCCATTGTTTCGCCCATTCCTACTTCGTGTTTTACGTTGAACTTTGATCTAATTATAGACTTGAATTGATTTGTATCAGTAGCTAATACTTTCTAAATACTCAACAAATTTAAAATTTTCAAAAATCGGCGGTTTTGATACTATTTTTTGGCCCACCCCTTACCAGTCAGATAGCTATAATGTCTCCCATAAGCAAAGTATGACTATTGGAGCTTTCTGTCTGACTTTCGACATCAAACTCCCTCTTTATGATACCATGCATTACGTTAGGTTCACGTAACTTGATTACATACGTGTATCTGTACTTGGTTGTTGAAAGAAAGTTTACAATAGAGAAATTTAGCTATGTACACCTTTCATTTAATTCGAACAGTTACCAAGTTACAAAAAGCATCAAAAACCACCAAGTGTTGTAATGTTATCTACCTTGTTTCTTTACTTTTTGATACTCCTATTCCTACTTCCTAATTTTTTTTACACTTGTTAAATGTATGTCATAAGACATTAATATTAGTCCTATTATAGTTTTAACACTACATTCTTTACTCAGTCCTTTAGGGTTTCTTCAAGAAGAAGAAGAAGAGTATTATTTCAACCACACTATGTCCGTCATATATAGTTCCGACGATGAGTTTCGCTCAATACAGAGCTCATCAAGCCGGCTGGGATACAACACACTGTAACGAATTTGTTATTTTATATTTATTCTAATAACAACGTTTGTTTAGATTAAATTTGTATTTAGAAATATGCGTAGCTTATAGTGTTAGATATGTATTGTGAAACCCCTGTCTATTTTACAAAGTTGTAAAAGATTTTCGAGAGTAAGAATCAACAATATATGTGTGTACGTAAACACTTGTGTTAGCGTCAGTGTTGCTACATAAAACTGAAATTTCTAGAACGGCTCTACACGTCTATAAATATAACCAACGCGACGCGCCAAAAAAAAATACAATGTCTACTATTAGTCAGTGTGCTATAAACTTTGGAAATTCTAACTGTGATTATTATAACGCTTATCAATCTCAAAACTTCAGATATTTGTCCAGGAACCTTTACAAAGTTCGAACATTACAAATCATTTAACTTCAGTGGATGCTCCTCGGATATTAGTATTTTTACGAAAACATTATATAAATTCATTGTGGAAAACTCGACGTGTGTGGCCGGTAAATAACGAAGGACAAAGCTAGCTAGCTTCCAGTTAAGCGAATCCTAATTAACTCGCTCATCGTGAACCCTCGATAAGATATCAAGGAAATTTCAAACTAGAAAGAAGACTTTATATTGCTTGTAAATTTGTGAAACTTTTGTTTATAAATCATTGTTTGTAATAAGTGTAATTGTAAATTGTATTGTTGTGTGTATATTCAAACGTATTTGTGTTAAAAAATAAAATTTAAATTTAGTGGTTAAATTATACTTTGGATTTAGTATTTAAATATATGCTGATATATATAGTCAGTTTATGATATTTGCCAACAAGATTGATACACACAACTATCTGTTAACTCGGTTCCAGACTATTTGAAATTCTAATACGTAACAACACACAGTAATGGTATGAACACTATTTAATTAAAAAAGTCATTTGTTACTACAATTGCTATGGTTTTAACGGCTTTTCTAAGTTGGCAAAGCATTATAATAATTAATTATACTTGTCAAAAGACATTTGTACTAACCCTATTATATTTTCAACACGTCGTCAGTAATAGATATGACGGATATGGTATGGCTGAACTGCTATTATACACTCTATGTCTTCTTGAAACGTATACTGTATGCTAATGGGCTTCCCAAATGCCAAGAAATTTGAAGGGTTGTCATTGATATTTCTGATTTTTTTTTCTCACAGTGGTTTGTTTTGTTTTGAATTTCGCGTATAGCTACGCGAGGACTATCTGCACTAGCCATTTCTAATTTAGCAGTGATAGTCTAGAGAGAAGGCAGATAGCCAACACCATCAATCGTAAACTCTTGAGCTACTCCTTTATTAACGAATAATGGGATTAACCATCTCACTATAATGCCCCACGATGGAAAAGACGAGGATGTTTGGTGACGGAGAACTCACAGTGACGTTACTTAACTAAATTACATGAAACTTCGAACATATTTCTTAAATAGTATCTGGTTTGGCTTTTTAAAAATCGTATGATTTGATTCAGTATTTTTGTCTTTTTTCTGGGGGAGGGTATGGAATTTCCACATTTTTGTTATGAGACACAGTTTGTGCTTTTAAGTTCAGACAATTCTACAAATTAATTCACTGAATGTGTTCTTTACGTTATGTTTGATGCAAATTGCATAAAAATTGCTTTCGTTTTATGCCATTTTTGCTGCTCCGCCCGAATTTATATAGGTTTTTCAACCAATGCGATTGCTTGATTAAACTTTATTCAACACTAATAGAAAGTTGCTTGTACGTTTAATAGCTTACAACCTGGATACTGGATAATCATTTTCAAAGTCAGACAAACACATAAAAGAGATTCGATTTAAGCATTCATAAAGTAAGACAAAAGTTTTAATAGCAAATGCTTACATTTTTGCCAATTTACCGTGTTCGCATTATTTTCAATCATTTAAATAACATAAGAAGTGCATGTAGTTTAATTCGTTTTGATGAAGACGAAATAAAACGTGAATTAATGTTTAGAGTCCGGGCCGGATCCACTAACTTGAGTCACTCAAATCCCAAAATTCATAAACAAAATTCAGGATTGCAACTCTCAGTATACACCACAGTTGTAGCGAGTTAAATCCATTGGCTAAAACCACCAATGGTCAACGGCCGATCGGAGTTATCAAACGAGAAAGCAACTGGCAATTAAATAGCCACTGGACAAGAAAGTGATCACTTGTAAATTATTATTCTTATGTTTAAAATTATAACTAGTAGCATAAGAAACAGTTTTGGCCAAAATGTTTGAATACTGTTCTGTATTGATGTTATTGTCTACATGCTTGGAGTAGTTATTGAGTAAATGCCCAAGTAGTAACAGAGAAGGTAGCGTATGACCGGACAAATATGTATGAGTTGTTATTCTGGTCTGTATACGTTTTTTTGAGCATTTGTTCGTCAAAACACACATATACACCTGTTCTGTATCAAAAGGTGTGATTTTGGTATAATATTTTTCGAAACAGATTAACGCTTTGTTCAGACAGTTTCTATGTACTTGGTGTAGATTCATGCCTCGTTAGTTGCCAGAGGTTATAGGGCGTCAAATTGTTCGACTGCCCAGAAATGGTATGAAGAAAACTGACATTGCCAGAACAGTAGAGTATACCCCTGGTGTACTGTATCCAGAATCCTGAAAAGTCATCAGACTGCAGGAAATGTTGTCCCAGGAAAGTCTACTGGTAGATGCTGAAAACCTACTACCAGAGATTTGATCAGTCAAGATCGAAAGAAGTTGTTAAAGCTGATGGTAAGATTTGTGTTCATCATTTGCCTAGAGAACAGATGAGGGAAGGTTGTCTTTTCCATAGGGAACACACAGGAGGTGGTGAAGTACATGTTTGGGCAGCTATTCATCATGGTAAAAAACTGCTCTTCATATACTCCAAAGAAATGTCAATGGCGCCTCCTACAGGCATATTGACGATATAATACAACGTCTATATGCAAACATAAATACTGGTACTTATTTCTGATGTTATAGTTTGTGTATGCTAGACATAGCTACCCTTTTGTGGATCTCATATCCCAAAGATCTAAATAGGATTGATCAATTAACTCATTGTGTAAGTTAGAAGAAGAATAGGTAAGTAACAAATAATAATAATAAATTATTATTATTATTGTATTACACACCAGTAATACCTAAGCGATTTATAAATTCATTTGTCCCGAAAATGCTGGATTAGCGATCCATATATATATATAAATGAATAAATTGTTTATGGTGCAGGTCTTGTTAGCACTTCAGTTATGTACCAAGATCTCTGTTTACGTATGTGAGTTGTCTTAAACTCATTTCTTTTTGTCCGTTAGGGTTTTTTATTGACGAACATTCGAAAATTAAGATGTTTTGACATGCCAGTGACAAACTCAACAAGATGTTTTGATTTCATAGCTGGACACATCTTTCTCTAATGTTTGGAAAATCTCGTTTAGGGTTTTCGGTACATTAAACGCAGTCTTAACAAAAATAATAGCTATCTCCGTATTTCGGTATTTAAAAACCCATGTGTACTTCAATAATATTTAGTCGTTTTTATATATTTTACGATCACTTGTGTTATGCAACTCACACAGTAGGAACTCTCACATACGAGATAAGCGAGTGATTTGTAAAGGTTTCACGTGTTCTCTAAGTTTCAAGTATATAAAGTAGTATTGTTCAAACGTATATTTTCTTGTAATCGTGTTTTTTTTTCATGTATGTGTATACAAGTTTTGCTTCTTTAGCAAACATATTGAAAAATATAAAGGGGATATTTTTTTAAGTAAGAAGAAAATAAGACGTATCCAGACGTATAAAAACAAATATGTGTTTGTTCGCACCCTAACTCCTCCGAGCCTATTGGGCCAATCTCAACCAAAATGTGTATGTAAACACCATGAACTATGTTGAATGTCCTAAACGGGTCAAAATTGATTATTGATTACTAATTATTATTGCTTCTTTAAACCGTCGGTACTTGGTGAAACTCTATAATTACAGAATTGAGGAATAAACCAAGACAAGTGAACGTTTCACAAATACATCATTTATAAACAACCACGGTTTCGCTAGCCTGCAATAGTGTATACCTAGGTCAAACGGGACGTCACATACAAACAAGAATTAAAGAACATTCTAGAACCTGGAAATTAATCAATATGGATTCAACCTTTGCATCCCATCTTACTGAAACTAAACACCAATTTCGCCGTGAAAAAAATGCTAAATTTTACATATTTGTAAAAAAAAATTTTAAAAACTAGATAGCCTGGAAATTTTAGAAATAAATAAAAGTGTAAAAATACTTCTCAAACCAATTGTTTCAAGGTGAATGTCGAGGTTACTTCCGGTTCTTTGTTTAAACATATATATAAACCTGTTTACAAACCATTCCAGTCAGTACCCGATGATGCCTTTACTGGCGGAACCATGGTCGTGAATAAATGAAGTATATGTGAAACGTACAATTGTCTTTGTTTATTTATTCACTTCTCTAATTATTATTGTTACAAACAAAACTTTCAGTTGAGTTTGTTCACTAGATCGCAAGATAACTTGCCTGATATGTCGCTGATAAGAGTAAGAAACTACAAAGAAATGGTTAAATCAGGAAATCGGAAAGGGACAAATAGTTAAGGTCAATATTTCGGCCAAACGACTTTCATGATGTGAATACACCTGTGGTTTAGTCATTTAAAAAAAAATCAGTCATAATAGCTTGAAATAGTATTATTCCACAAATTGGTTTTTATACAAAACGACTTTATTCTACTTTTATTTAGATTTAGATTTATTATATTTACCCAGTGGCACAGCGGTATGTCTGCGGACCTACAACGCTAGATACCGAGTTTCGATACCCGTGGTGGGCAGAGCACATATAGCTTAACTACAAACAAACTTATTCGTTGAATGATAGTAATTTTCACCAACTAACCAAAATACTAACAACACACTTATTATAGCGTTACTTCGGAGTCCCCCAACTATAGTATCGTGTATAAGTATGAATAGACGTTTTCTGTACATTTTTACAATCACCACTGTCATTGTCGTACAGAAAGCTCTTCTGAACTTTTGATTAAATCTGAAGTAGACTCTTATATATGAAGACAAAAATATCTATATAAATATAAATCATAAAAACACTTCTTTAAAAAACTTTTTTGCGTGTTTTTTTTCAGTCTGCTACAAAAAATAGACAGGAGTATAATATCCTCAAATACTTAACTCACGAACAAAGTTTCCGACCGTTAATAATATTAGACCTGAAGCGACCTTTTTTCGATTTTATAAATGGTTCTATTAAGTTTTTTGTTCATATTTTACCGGTCATGAAAGTAGTGTTTAATCTCTATTATACGCTATATGTAGCGTTTTTTCGACATATATGTATCAGTATCGCCACTGAAATATTCAATATCAAATATACCACAATGACACATTTACAAAATGTATAATGGCAAGTAGATAAAGTTTTAGTAAACAAATTCAAAGTTGTTTCGCGAGAACGATGTTTTTGGTTCTTGTTTTAAAATAAATCATCAACATTCAGTTATAACAGGTAGGTTTTCACTTCTACCAGATAGTTTAAGTCTACAAATATTACACAGAGATCCTTCAAGATCTATCGTTCATTACTTGACCTTTTGGTAAAAGTGGGAAGAGTTTCCAATTATCAGTTTGAAACACGTAATTATTTACAAAATTATTTGCTGTCCTGGAGGTCCAAACTAGTTGACAGTAGATAGTTTGAAACACGTAATTATTTACAAAATCATTTGCTGTCCTGGAGGTCCAAACTAGTTGACAGTAGATAGTTTGAAACACGTAATTATTTACAAAATTACTTTGCTGTCCTGGAGGTCCAAACTAGTTGACAGTAGATAGTTTGAAACACGTAATTATTTACAAAATTCTTTGCTGTCCTGGAGGTCCAAACTAGTTGACAGTAGATAGTTTGAAACACGTAATTATTTACAAAATTCTTTGCTGTCCTGGAGGTCTAAACTAGTTGACAGTTTGATAGTTGATAGTTTGAAATCTTTTCATTTTCTTATTTTCCTTACGATACCTTTGGGCTGTAAAAAATAAACAAAATGATCCCCTGTAAAATAAACAAACAAGTCACAAACTTTTAACGTATTTATTTCGATGGTAGGAACTGCTAGAGAACATCTGGTATCTGCTTATATTGGAAAAAACTGGAAAATTCAAACATTTCTAAAAACAGTTCATTCAAATAATCTATCACAAAATCTTTATTTATTAATGGTCAAGAAGCGATGTACCAAATTGTATAGTACATCTATATTTATGCATTTCAATATTAATTTCCTATTTTATAGTGAAATCATATTAAGGTAATTTAAAGAAGTGCAATAATTATTGATGAATTCATAAAACAAACAGACTATACTGTTACAATATTGAGGAAAGTATTCTAACCCTGGTGGCAGTATTTTTCGTATTGAGAAATTCATAAAAATCTAACAGAAGTATAAATTCTTGTATATAGTCGATTTTAAATAACGATACTCGGCTTTTTAAATACCAATAAATTCATAATTATATACGAGTGTATGTTAATTGCTTAAAGGAAATAAACAGTCTTGAATGGTTTTACTAACGATAAGTAAAATTCATCTAATTATATATCAGTGTAACCTTTTCCCTCAATTATTCACTATTATCTTTTTCTGTAATTATGAAGCCTAGCCTACAGTTTTCTCTACAATTTTCAAGAAAACAAATAAAATGGATGAAAATGTTACCAACAACTCTTGCTGTGAATAAGTTTTATCAATACTTTAAAAGCAATAATTAATTTAATCATTATTGCTTCTTCCCTGAACTCCCCATCGCCGAACAGGCTCGCCCTTTCAGCCGAGGGTGCGTTATAATGTGACGGTTAATCCCACTATTCACTGGTAGAACTGTAGCCCAAGAGTCGGCGGATGGCGTTGACTAGCTGCCTTCCCTCTAGTCTATCACTGCTAAATTAGGGAAAGCTAGCACAGATAGCCTTCGTGTAGCTTTGCGCGAAATTCAAACCAATCTTACTTGAACACGTGCAGTATATTACGTCATCTAGCAGCAAGAAAACGAAACCCATTAAAAACACTATTTACGCGAAAAAAATCTGACTATTTCTTCCAATACATGGTGAATAAGTAATCGGGCACTACTAGTCATGAAATAGAACGTTAATCTCATAACGTACAACACAAAATCTAATTTAGCTTCTTTATCATTTCTCACCGCATAAACACGCACGAGTTTTGTATTGCTGTTTGATTAGCGTGTTTCACAATTTCACGCTGAAATTTGAAAACTCTGGTGACTATTTAGATAAGCGCACCTATCGTACACGAGGCACTAATAATACTTTACGCCACAGTTGATGGCACGATCGACTGTTCGTATTCGTCACCTCTATATAAATTCATCGTGAGATAAGACTTATCAAACTAGTTGGCAAGAAGACCTTGTATAATATAATGCTAACTGCGCACACATTTCTAAATCATTGGATAATATTTATTGAAATTAAAATGTTGGCAGTTAAACATACTAATATATATATATATATATATATATATAGCCAAACAGTTGTGTTAATTTTAACTGTAGTTAAGTTTAAGAAGAGAAACACAACACAATTCCGTTTGTAATTAACACATGATTATATAAAACAACACTATATACTATATCTACATTATGTTTACAAACATACACGGCCTGGCATGGTCTGGTGGTTGGGACGCTCAACTCGCAATCTGCAGGTTCGAATCCCGCCACCGAACATGCTTGCCCTTTCAACCATGGTGTTTACTATAATGTGACGATCAATTCCATTTTTCGTTGTTAAAGAGCAGCCCAAGAACTGACAGTGGATTCTGTTGACAAGTTGCCTTCCCTCTACTCTCTCACTTCTTAA
Organism: Limulus polyphemus; assembly: GCF_000517525.1. Lineage (NCBI taxonomy): Eukaryota > Metazoa > Arthropoda > Merostomata > Xiphosura > Limulidae > Limulus > Limulus polyphemus. The sequence goes on along the minus strand of NW_013667361.1, from coordinate 56,183 downwards.
CGAACCAGTGTACACGTAATGAAACGTTTATTTTTATCAAGATTAGCTTGAAGCAATCCAAACAAACATCATAAGAACAAACGATTATTTCTAACTGTTATTTTAAAGCTATATCCTGTAACTCACCTAAACCTTTTTTCGAAATCCATGCTTAAGGTTCGTAGAAGTTTTCCTACTTCACTGTATTTCTGCTGTTCCAGGGCAAGTGTGTCAGAATGAAACCTGTATCTGTAAAGGTCAGAGGTCAAGGGAGGTATTACAGATGGTGGTAAACTATTTTGGTGAAGCTTGATAGTGGTTTGAGAAACTTTTTCGCCTAAAGAAGAATGACAGAAATAATGTGAGCTTTACGAGTTTCAAGATACCCTTAACATTGTACTAAAAATTTAGGACAATACATTGATATCGTGGTTGTTTACACTTCTCAAAAAACTTTCTTTAGAACTGAAACGTCCACACCGATAACGTAGCTTAAAAGTATCAATACTTGTTTAATTAAAATGGGTAATATAACTAAACATAAATATACGAGTGAGAGTGTGCGTGTGTGATGTTTTAATGAAAATATATAGTCCAGAATAATTTATGGGTAGTAGGTTATCAATAACACCGTTACCTATATAAACAGACTGATTGATAAACAAGGTGACAGAACTGATATTGTTCTTATGCTTGTTTTGTTAGCCTGTTACCCGATGACCGAGAAGGTCAAAGGACTTTATATATGGTACTATATATGTCAAGAGATGGCACTGGCGGAACTTTCTCAGAATTCCTGGTATTAGAATAATGTTATACGAGATGTATAATCATAAAACACATAGAGTGTACTCGCGCACTATTATATTGCTTTGTAACAAGATCTTAATCCGGTGTACAGTTACAGTCTGATTGTCTTTATATTATCTGTTAGTCTGAAAAAATGAAGAAAGAGCTACCAACATGTAGACAAATATATGTATATAATGATAATACAGTGACTTAGTTTACTGCTTTAAACGGGCGGTGTTTTAATGTTGGTTTATGTATTAAACGAGAACAGTAAGCTAGATGAAGGACTCGTATGATTATAAAGCAAGACTTATCACTTACCATTCTTATGATAACTCTCATCGATGTAATCGTAATAATACTCAATTGATCTCAAACGTTGGGACATCATTTGGGTAGATAACTGATGATATGAATTAGAAGTGGGGCTTAAGAGCATTAAAGTGGAACCTCTAGAAGCCAGATGTCTGTGATGTGAAGGTAAACTTCGAATAGAGAGGGGAAAGAAGAGATTAATGCCGATTCGTCTCGTCCGCTGCCGGGGACAAGGATTCATATTGACTGATGCGAACACATGTGAATCCTTCCGGCACCTTTTTAGGGGAACCAAACTACGATTGTGCAAATATTTTCTCTCTTCAGTATCGATACCACTAAGTTCATTCTCTTTTACTTGGTGATCTAGAAACTGGCAATCACTTTGTTCAGAAACAGTTCCACTATTTTCTGAAAAGTTCGTTACCGACATTTTGTCAGCTTCCGTATTTACACAACTTTTTCGCTGACGATCACTTCCTTCTGTGACATCTATACCGTCACTCTGAACGTTGCTGATGTTCTGTGGAGACTCGTGTGTGCCTCGACTACAATTATTAGTACCGTGTAGGCCGTTTTCTTCCGGGAATGGCTGCATCTTCTCGGTGTTGCACTCGCTACTTATTTTTAATTCTTCATTTTCTGAAGTCCATTTGTTTAGAGGCAGGTTGTCAT
>NW_013667361.1:52079-53497 GCF_000517525.1 Limulus polyphemus | reverse complement strand
GGATTATTGTTACTGGCTACAGCCGTGCTATTAACATTGTCCAGGTTGTCATCCTCCATATTCACTAATGGATTATTGTTACTGGCTACAGCCGTGCTATTAACATTGTCCAGGTTGTCATCCTCCATATTCACTAATGGATTATTGTTACTGGCTACAGCCGTGCTACTAACATTGTCTACATTTTCTCCAGATAAATAATCGCGAGGTGACGTAGTTAAACTCATGTTTTATTGATAAAAAGCTTAAAACTTTCTTGGTGGATTGCAAAGGTGTTCCAGGACTTCTGGTGAAGTGTACGAAGTTTAATGTTGGTTCGTGTTTCTTTCTGACGGAGTATATGAAGGTTGAACTTTGATTCGTTGTTTTAACCGTCTCTAGATTACTGAGAGGTGACAATGGAGATGACGTCACATTTTTAATGTCGGTGATACCTTTCGTGGTTGATAACACCAGGAGTTCTTGTTCTGCTCTGGAGTCTACACGGAAACAAAAAATGAAAACGAGTACTTACTTTATGTTAACTCTCAACTTACCTACCACAAGTGTCTAATTTTCTGATAGTGAGCTTGTTTCGTTTGCTCTCAAACCACTGTGAAGCGTACGGGCTGTAACGGAGTCACTTGGTTAGTCGTCCGACGACCAATGGGAGTGTTTAACGTCGCTCAACCAATAAGCATCGGTGCCCACTCCTATAACAACATCCTCAGTTTCGATCTAGGCATCCTTATTCCCTGGATATCACACGATAGTGTGTAATTAAAGTTGTGGAATCTAATCTTGCCAATGCTAATAATGTGGCACAATGGTAAGCCTGCGGATTTACAACGCTAGAAATCGCGTTTCGATACCCGTGGTGGGCACAGTACATATAGCCATTGTGTAGCTCTCTGTTTAACTACAAACAAACAAAAAAGCTAATAAAGTGGAATTTACATGTTGGTTTACAAAATATTTTACATGATAATCCAAACCTCAAAAACGTGCGAACATACAAAATATATATACAGTTTACAATAAAGACGTCTAACTGTGGCCATATATATTTTAATAAAAATGAAAATATACTTTTTTGTAACATATCTCATTCATATACATATTAGCAAAGTATATTAACTGGCAATATATCTTTTCCGCTGTTAGCATTTGTGACCATTTTATGTGGGTTATGCCATTACCAGCTAAACAAATTAAAAAGGCCTTAACACACGAGAGTACATAGAACAAAGTTCAATTAATAAGGTTATTGATATGACTGACTCTCAAACCTTACTCATTCTTTACAATAATACAACTTATGTTTGTGACTGACTCACAAATATTACTCACCCTTTACAATAATACAACTTATGTTTGTGACTGACTCACAAATATTACTCACCCTTTACAATAATACAACTTATGTTTGTGACTGACTC
>NW_013667361.1:30909-51353 GCF_000517525.1 Limulus polyphemus | reverse complement strand
ATAAGGTCCTGGGGTAGAAACTTGTATTCTATAGGGTTAATACATATGAGTACATAACGTCCTGGGGTAGAAACTTGTATTCTATAGGGTTAATACATATGAGTACATAAGGTCCTGGGGTAGAAACTTGTATTCTATATGGTTGATACATATGAGTATATAAGGTCCTGGGGTAGAAACTTGTATTCTATAGGGTTAATACATATGAGTATATAAGGTCCTGGGGTAGAAACTTGTATTCTATAGGGTTAATACATATGAGTACATAAGGTCCTCGGGTAGAAACTTGTGTCCAATAAGAGTTCATATATATAAAGGTTAAACGTAGAATTGTTTACATAACATAAGTGTTACATTTCCAAACCACACGTCTCGTATGAAACTGGAATTAATTACATATTCATATTGTTCGTCTTGTCTGAAATTGGAATTATCTAACCACGACATATCCCAGTTGATGTTCAAATCCCTTTTTTCCGTCGACTATATGATTTCATATTTGAAATAAAAATAGACATAACTTTCTGAAAATACCGTTTCTAATGTTTCTAGGTCAAAGTTTAAATAAACTACAAAGTATATGACATTTTTATTCTCTGTTTAGAACGTTTGATTTCGCACTAATCGATGTTTTAATAATGAAATCATTGCATATTTAAAGCATATATCAAAGGTAAAAACCCTGGAATACACGTGTCACCGTCCTTATCTAGATATCTGTCTCCATTTGACTACTAAGAGATAATTCATACCCGAGTGCAGAGAAAACTGAAACTACTAAATATGATTCACAGTTATCTGCCCTAAAAATTGCCAGTTATGAACTTTGGTTTTAAATGAATCCCACACATTTTGATGATAAGCTTTGGTTTCTTACTGAATTTCTACGTTACTATGCAGTATTAAAATCACTAAGTAAATTTCACCTTGTATTGTTTGGCGTGTACCGTTGATTCATTACAATTTGTTTGTTTCGAAAATGTGCACAAAGTTACACAGTTTGAACTGTTAGACTAAAGGGAAGGTTGTTGTTATTGTTTGTTATTAAGCACAAAGCTACACAAAGTTCCTATTTGTGGTGTGCCCACCACCGGTATCGAACCCCAGTTTCTAGCAGTAGAAGTCTGCAGACATACTGCTCTACCACTGGGTGCTAAAAAGAAGACAATCTAGTCAACAGTACCTACCGTCAACTCTTGGACTACTCTAAAGTAGTAGTTTGATTTTACCGTCACAACGCGCCCCACCCACGGCCCCATAGTGCGAAGTGCATTTTTGCAGCAACCTTCAGATTTCCAATTTAGCACGATAACTATTAAACCACACCCAACAATTAGAAGCTGTAATCCAGTTTTTGAATATTAACTACATACTTCAACACATTTTGTAGCAAAATTACATTTTGTTTTATTAAACCGAAGTTTTGGTTTAAGAATCTCAGACTTAGCTCCAATTAACAAAGCTTTAACTTATAAACTGTACAACTTCTATCGTTTCTTTGTAATCAAAACATCTTGAGTTTTATTTGGGATGTGTATCTAACAGTTTTTTCCTACGCAAAATATTCATACACTCAGATCATAAACGAGACATTCAGTTCGGGGATTTAGAATTTCCAAGACGGAGATACCCTTTGTAGTTTATGACTTTGGAAAACAACAGAATATATATCATCTTGGGAACCCAGGGTTAATTTAGAAAGAGACCTGCAACAAGTTGTACCCCAGCAGTGATAAGCAAAGTTCGGAACTGTAAAAAACAAACAAAAAAACAGGCAACAGTACCAAGCACAATTACGAAGGATCCCCGCCTGGAAAAGCAACACAAATCACATGTTCACGATTTTCTTTCACGTCATATTTGTTCCTCAACCAGGTGAAGAATGTAACGGGTATTCACGCTAATCCAAATCGCCGGACACAGCAGATTTCTGTGCGATCAAACTTTTGAAATGGGGGTGGGAAACCGTTATTCTCGTACACTAAACGAATTATGGAAATCCTTTAGGGATAAGTGGTATACTTTGGACATTAAAACCTTACCATGGGGCCTTTTATAATGGAACACTCAACACAGAATGACTGTCAAGATCCACTGTCGTCAAACCACATGGTGAATCTCCAAAATTGTCTTAATATAATGTACTCAACCCCCTGTATATATATTTAATATATATATGTAACTGATTCATCAGACAGAAAAGGAAGTTTTACAATAAATATTAATTTCTTATACTCTATTCCACGAACATTCTCAATAAATATAATAGAAACTCCCAAGAAGTCACACACTGTCTTAAAATATCCACTAGTTCTTATCACTTTTTTTCATGGGCAAAGTTTTAAATTTTAATCCAGAATACAAGAAATAAGACATGCTACTTGTAAATTGAGCTACGTTTAGTATTTAAATCAACATTTAAAATTCAAAACTTGTCTAAAACAAAAGGCATTTTTCCCATCTCTTTGCACTTGGGGGCCGTATATAAATACACTTGTAGTACCTTGCACACGAGCACACAGGAATGTCAGCAAGAAGCAGATATAAGCTAATTAATTCATCCGAGTCTTGTATCCGATTGCACAATGTGAATAACAACCACCCCATATATCTAGAAAACTTTAAAATTTTCAGTTCGGGAGCCACAGATTACGAACTCTTTACTAAAGAAAGCCTCTCCATTATCAATGATCAACCAACACTAAATAATAACATCAAGTCCTCTCTATTGTCATTAATCTAATTCTAGATACTCAGTGGTTTTTGTTTTTTATTACTATTGTCATCAATGATATTTTTTTCTTAAGATACAGAAGTTCATACTTATCTCTAAGAATTTCTCTGTAATGTTTTCTCTTTATAGTATTATGTAAACAAATGTCTGCCGCACGTTTTATCGTACATTCTATTATATTATTATATTACAAGTTACAGCTTTTACAGTAAGAAAGATTAGTTTTAGAACAGGCACGACGTTTCGATCACTGGTGTGATTATTCTCAAGTACACAAGTTTTATCGGTGAAGGATTAAATATTTCCTTTTCCTTTTTTACTTCTTTACAGTTAAAACTTATGTTCTTGATTAGAAGATCTTTTGATCACGTATTTTCTGTTGTGCCTAATTATTGTTATTTTCTTACAAGCTGGAAAAAATGAGGTAAGATATTTTTGTGGTTACCATACTTTTTAATTTTTCTTATAAAACTGAGTTTCTGTCGGAAAATTTGTATCCGACATATTATTTCGAAAATACATGCATTATTTATTATCATTCCGTCACTAAATTTGTTTTAATTTGGAGAGTGTTTCACCTCGTTTGCTTTAAATATATACATATATATAATATAAACCCTATTATTCTGACATTAATTAGATATCCACGTTTGTTTTCAAGTTGTTAAGTGGTTTCTTTCTGTACTTTCACCGCTAAATATAGCGGGTTAATTGCACTGTCTATGAACGATTTTCAACGCTAAAGCAACGTTGTAGCGACTATTTAGCACCTATATATTTGACTCAAGGTGAACTGTCGACCATTCGATAATGTATTACCACCTTAAGACACGATATTTCGATAAAGAGAGGCATCTTCGTGGTATCAGAAAATCACTGAGCTGGAAGTTAGAAAAGCAGGGGGGTACGAAAGCACACCCTACAGGCCAATCAAGAGTAACGCTCTCGTCCACAAAGTGAAGGTTAAGTTTAAAAAAGAGCACTCTCTGACACAAAGTGCCATTGCAATGGAATTGGACTACCTTCTGTTGCTACTTACAAAATAAAAAAAAAAAAATTAAAGTTGAGTGGCTAAAATGCACATTTTACTACCCATATCTAGAAATCATAATAAAGATAACCGAAGAAACTGAGATCGTATCAATCGTATTTGACCACATACTTGCACAAGTCCTTGATGCTGTTCCTGCTAACTTTCGTGCGTATGAGTTATTAAAACGTGGAATGGAAGTCGATGTGATTGTATAGTAAATGGAGAGTGGGGTCTGCGGAAAATTTTTCAAAATGTCTAGACTAAGATATATATCGCTGTCCTTCGCAGAAGCTTGTTACAGGGAAAACTGTGGACAATATTACAAACAGACTGAGCAGGACTGAAACTTGTTACAGGGGAAACTGTGGACAATAGTACAACCAGACTGAGAAGAACTGAAGCTTGTTACAGGGGAAACTGTGGACAATAGTACAATAAGACTGAGAAGGACTGAAGCTTGTAACAGGGAACACTGTGGACAATAGTACAAACAGACTGAGAAGGACTGAAGCTTGTAACAGGGAACACTGTGGACAATGGTACAACCAGACTGAGAAGAACTGAAGCTTGTAACACGGGAAACTGTGGACAATAGTACAACCAGACTGAGAAGGACTGAAGCTTGTTACAGGGGAAACTGTGGAAAATAGTACAACCAGACTGAGAAGAACTGAAGCTTGTTACAGGGGAAACTGTGGACAATAGTACAATAAGACTGAGCAGGATTGATAATGGAGGAAGTAGTTCCAAAGCAACAGGGGACTGGAACATCGTTTAACCCTTGTATTGTACTAAGTAGTAAATATTTATTTTCAACAACAAATTGCAAAGAGATACTATCATATTGTGATTTTAACACGTACTCTAACATAGTGATGACGTCACTTTATTCACTAATTCATGTATTCAGAATTCTGCTCTTTAATATAAAATCGGAGGTAGAACAAGCCAAACTTTGTGTCAGGAGAAACTAACATTGTCATTCACACCATCTGACTATTCGTCTATAAAATAAACACTTTCTAAAACACTGATCTTTGATATGCCAGTGCCATTCTACACCTATGGTGCTGTAATACCACATGCTAGAATTCTGGTGCTGTAATACCATATGCTAGAATTTACGAATTTTAATAACCCCATATTAGGCCTCTGGCATGTCAAGATCACATTCTTCATCTCTGTTAACAATCTCATATTACATTTTAGTTTCATATTATCTAAGATCCACATTTTACACCTGTCACCAGTTCAGTGCGACCTTTTGTACCTCTAGTATATCAATAACACATTTTACACCTGTCACCAGTTCAATAGTGCATATTGTACTTCTATAGCATATCAATAACACATTTTACACGTGTCATCTTTTGCCACCTTTTGTACCTCTAGTATATCAGTAACACATTTTACACCTGTTATCAGCTTGGTGCCACCTTTTCTACCTCTAGTATATCAATAACACATTTTACACCTGTCACTAATTCAGTATCACATCTTGAAGCTCCAGCATGAGGGTCATAGGGTCTGGGATTCGAGTTGTGATGGCACTCCGTCATTTCAAAAGTGGGCCTATTATAAAAGTGACAGTTAATCACGCTATTCTATTCAAGGACGTTGTAACAGCGAGCACTGATGGCTGACTGTCTTCCCTCTTGTCAATAGCTCAAAAACAGGGACTATGGTTGAACCCCAGGGGTTTCTGACTTTGCTGTATATCCTAAGTGTGTATGAGGAGCTGATCAGACTTACAAATCCAGTTGCCTCTAGCATTTAAATTACCATATTCTATGTCTTTGACATTTCAATACTATATCACACCTCGATCTTAATATCACAATATGCTATATTCTGCTTGTTGGCGACTTCAAACGTTACCCACATCTCTAAACCTCAAGATAAGAATTGACACATTAGGCTATAGTCTAAGAATATTGGCGTACTTCACGCAACTAAATGCTGCAAGACCAATCAATACAAACAACTTTCAGCTAGTTTTTAAGTTTCTGGTATTCATATTTCTGATAATTCAATGGAATGATATATTACTAAGATAATTATTTTCAAAACTTCTGTGTTAAAGCCAGTTGAGAGGTTGAAGTTTCCATGAATAGGTATAAAAAATTGGACTCGTTTTGATTAGTTGGCATTAACAGTGCATAGAATTATTTATGTTTCTTTGCTATCAACAAGGTTCTACATAGGTGAAAATTTGTTATATTAACTGTTATACTGGAAGAACTGTACATTTCAATACCATCACCCGGCACTGTAACAATTATACGTATTCACAAATTTGTAGTACATGCTGGAAGGATTTATAAATTTTGGAAATGAAGTTAGAAAAACAAACAACCTTTACTCTCCAGTTAATAATAATAGTTTTTATTTCAGCCAACGTCCCCCCCCCCTCCCCGCATTGAGGCTTCATCAGAGCTAGTAGTGCAAGAGCTATGTTTTCATTAAAGCTTCAACAGCACCCAGTAACATAACTCTGTAGAGTGACAATAATTATATACAGCTGTTTTCATTAAAGCTCCAACAACACCCAGTACCATAACCCTACAGGGTGGCAATAATTCAACAGCACCAGTAACATAACCCTGCAGGGTGACAGTAATTATATACAGCTGTTTTCATTACAGCTTCAACAGCACCCAGTAACATAACCCTGCAGGGTGACAGTAATTATATACAGCTGTTTTCATTAGTACCTTCAGCAGAATAATTTTCGAAATATGAAAAAAAATCACACATTGAACAAAAACTCGTGTTTGTTTCTAGTTGTTTCGACATGTTATTCATTTAGTTTCTTATCATATCGGCCCAGTGTGCTGTATTTGGATAGTACGTCAATATACATATTATCAGAGGTTGTTGTTTTTTTTAAGTAGGGGAATGATACAGAAGATGAAATACAGATATTTTTTGTGAAAACAAAACAACAAACAGAAAGCCAGAAATGCATCTATGCCTACGGTTTACTGAAGGTATTCGAACATTGATAAGAATAAACTACAGAGTTGGACACTAATTATGCATTTAAATAATATGTTCCTGATTATTTTGGCAAATAATAAACTATTCAATTTAACACCCCATAAAGAATCCATTAAAAATCATTAATATATGTTTCAATGTAGATAGGTGGAGAGAGAACACGAACATCTGATATGCAAGAGTAATTTTTATTGCAGATGAATTTTTATCCATTTTATAATAATAATACCCACAAGATGGCGCTGTTTTATGACGATTGCTTTTGAATTTTCCTAAATACCTAACAATTTTCTTATTTTTTTAATCGTTAAAGTCATATAAAATATTCTGGTGTCATCTTCTCGAAGAAAAAAGTGTAACAACCAATAAAATACATTTGTCCACTTTTATATTTTGTTTTTGTTTTGTCACTATTTCCGTTAAGGTTTTCAATATTTTATTTCTACACTAACCGCTCAGATTAACTTGGTGAAATTTTTAAAGAGATTGATTGATTGCTCATAATTTTATTGTGATAAAAATATTCTAATTCCTTCACAACAGATATAACATTAAGACCATGGTTTCTAGAAGAACTAACAGCAAGCAGGGTCCAGGCGTGGCCGAGTGATTAGCGTATCGGACTGGGGATCCGAGGGTCTCAAGTTCGAGACGTTGCGCTACCACACACGTTTCGCACTTTCAGTTATAGTTGCGTTGTAAATGTGACAGTTAGTTTCGCTTAGCTGCTTCTGGAGGCAGGATATGCAAAGTATTCGCCTTTCTTCTAGTCTGTTGTTCAAAATTAATGACAACCGGTTCCTGAACCATAGGGATCTCGGACATGATCATTCTGTAAATAACGTGTCGTTCAGATGAACAGAACACAAACATTAGACAAATATTTTAATCGTAATCTCTCCCTACTAAACTTAAACTGTTTTATTTTGTAACCAGTGTAGTTTATTTCTACAATATGTTAACTCATTTCACCCCTTCACCGAAAACAAATTGAAAACCAAATATTTCTGCCACTAGTGGCTCACTGGTAAGTTTCTACTCGAGACACAGCGCAACTAACTAGTCCATTGTGCAGCTTTACGATTAAATATAACTGAATTTTGCAAAAACATCCTGATCTCGAGTTCTTGTTAATGACAAAAAAACTGTTTAACGTTAAGAATATAAAATTAAAAGAGTTAAGAACGTTCGTATTTATAACCCAAATTTAAATACAGTATCTTCTCTTTTTTTAACATATATTGAAATATATATAAACATATACATTAACAAATTTGTTAAATATTTCTAATAAACAGTAATATCCAAAAACACAATATTAAATAACTTGGTGTCTCATTATTTTTGATATAGTGTCACAATTGTTTTTGTTAGGTACAGTTTAAACCGCACTGTTTTGTATTGCTTTTATTTTAAATTATGCATGAGACACCAAGTTATTTTATTAAATATAACTAACCTGACCTTCAGTTAGAATATCTCTCTGTGTAGTTCATTCCGTATAACCACCTGTAAAGTCAGTACTACATGAAACGACCCTTATTTTAGCCAGTCGAGAAGTGACAGTCGTTGAGTGTCCACACGAAATATACACATGTACTTGGTCCTTCTTCCGATGACAGTGCTTTATCAGAACACGCTGATGTAACCTAGCCGTACAGCGCAGTTACGAGTTGCCAACGGTGACGACCAATCGCAAAATTCCAGAATAAATCAAGGCAGTTTTATTACTGTTTAACCTGCGAGATTCACACGTGACAAGTCCTAGTTGTTTATTATCTACAACTAGTTTACACCTTAGCTACGTAGCTTGTTATTATAAAGATATACGAAAGTCAGATCTCTCGCAATACGTAGAAAAAGTATGCGTTGTTTACAATAATCCTAAAAATAATGAAAGTGATCAAAAGATTTACCGATTATAATGTATCTTACAATAAATAAAGCAATAGCATACGCTGCACTGTTCGTCACATTAGCTATTAAAACACATATTGTAATCCAGTTCGTCACATTACATATTAAAACAAATATTGTAGCCCAGTTTATCAGATCAGCTATTAAAACAAATATTGTAGCCCAGTTTATCAGATCAGCTGTTAAAATAGATATTGTAGCCCAGTTTATCACATCATCTGTTAAAATAGATATTATAGCACAATGCGTGATAATAGGTGTAACACAATTCGTCAAATTAGATTTAACTTAGAAATCTCTGTAAAATAATAGTATACTCCATAGTTTGATTGAATATTTCGATAAAACCCAAAACATTACGATACGCACTATACTGCAAACTCAACCTTCAAGTATTTTTTCTTGTAATAAAATCAACAGCATTTATATACAAATATGTAGTTACATAGAAGACGCGTACGTGTAAGTAGAATGAATTTCTTGAATGTAATAGAACAACAGCAATAAGCTATGCTGTATAACTTGTCAAGCTGCAGGAAAGTGGGGTGCTTTCTCAGTTCCCACTGAACTAGTGAGAAATATAAGCAATGTATACTTTCCTAGTTCACAATTCACACTGAACTAGGGAGAAATATAAGCAACGTATACTTTCCTAGTTCACAATTCACACTGAACTAGGGAGAAATATAAGCAACGCATACTTTCCCATTTCACACTGAACTAGTGAGAAATATAAGCAACGTATACTTTCCTAGTTCACAATTCACACTGAACTAGGGAGAAATATAAGCAACGCATACTTTCCCATTTCACACTGTTTGTTTTTTTTTTGTTTTGTTTTCTTGTTTTTAATTATGCACAAAGCTACACAAGGGCTATCTGTGCTCTGCCCACCACGGGTATCGAAACCCGGTTTCTAGCGTTGTAAGTCCGCAGACATGCCGCTGTGCCACTGGGGGGCATTTCACACTGAACTAGGGAGAAATATAAGCAACGTATACTTTCACAATTCACACTGAACTAGTGAGAAATATAAGCAATGTGTACTTTCCCAGTTCACAATTCACACTGAACTAGTGAGAAATATAAGCAATGTATACTTTCCCAGTTCACAATTCACACTGAACTAGTGAGAAATATAAGCAATGCATACTTTATCAATTAAACAAATCAACATAATGATCTATCTGTATATCTACTATGCTCATCTTAGGGATTGTACTCCGAATTGTAGCCTTATAAGCCACCAAACGACTGTTTCGAAAGACATTTATTAAGGTTTATATTTTAGAAAAGTTATGAATGCAATGCATGTGTGTGTGTGTGAAAGCGTTTAGTATTGAAAAATAGGTCATTTTTTTTCTGTTTTTATTAGCCACTAATACATTCGTCACACAATATATAACAATGAACCACATACTTTTCCACACACGAATTGTCCTCGTTAGAATCTTCTTAAGTGTTAACTAATAAATACAAATTCTTTGTCCTTGAATTCTTCCGTTTATAACACAGATATTCATCATAACATCCATATCGAATCTGGAAACTATCAGTATGACGCGCATCTGGGTTATTAAATTATTTATTATCGAATCAATTGTTAGCCCTATTGTCTTTGTAGCTAATCACAGTAAGAATTAAGAAAATTTCAAAGCTACTTAGGTTGAAGCGTGATCACCCGAGTCCAGCGACAAAACTAAACTGGCACATCGGGCCGCGACAACTGCTAAAGAAAATGCCTATAATGTTTGTAGTTAAGCACAAAGCTACACAAAGGGCTATCTGTGCTCTGTCCACCACGGGTATCGAAACCCGTTTTCTAGTGTTGTAAGTCCGCAGACATACCGCTGTGCCACTAGGGGGCGCCTATAATGTTAATGGAAACTGTTTTATAACTTACATAAGATAATAAAATGTATTAATATTTGTTTTATGAGCTTATATACGTTATTACATGTAATATTTAAAGTTTAACGTATTCAGTGAGTTCACGAATTTCAAGTTCAAGTATAGCCCTAGAGTTCTTAATTAATGTACAGTCAGTGTGACACATCAATAAAAAAAAATGCAACGAATCGATAAAAAAACCTTGTAGAACAGACTGGCATGGTTGTAAGAAATCCCCTGTTTTATTCAGTGTTTGAATTAATACTTAAGAACTTATGTACAGAAAATGTGCTGATAGCACGCTGATGACACCGATGTGGTGCGGAAAGCTTGTTTGAAGTTGAGCACAAAGCAACACAATGGGCTATTTGTGCTCTGCCCACCATGGGTATCGAAACTCGGATTCTAGCGTTTTAAGTCCGCAGACATACCGCTGTGCCACTAGGGAGCGGTTCGGTGCGGAAAGGGAAGAAAGTATAAATTTCTACACAGAAAGTAATTATAGCTTCTTAATTTATCTTTTATGGGGTTCAATTCCTCGTGGTTTACACAACAAATATATCAATGTGGTTTTGATATATCAAAAAAACAACAGACAGACAACGGTAAGCATCAGTACACTATTAAGTCACTCTTCCGGCATCACAAGACATGGTGTAAAACCTTTTTATTATCTGTATTAAACACTCGTACTGGTGCAAATACAAGGTTTAAAAGTTTTTAAAAATATATGATATTCTCAGTAATTTAAACCCGTACTTTTTTTTAGCTGGCACAAATGTTTTTCTTTTTATCCTGTCAGCTACTGCTGATAATGCCATTAAAAACAATAATCTGAAAGATTGGACTTAAAAAGGTGCATAATTTACAACGCTGAACTTACTGAAACACTTTGACACTGTTGAGGATTATTACTAGTTGTATTTCCTATTCGAGTAAATGATAAGCATCCTATATCATTTCACGTTGTGAATTTGCTTGTTCGTCAACTCCTCCCATAGTTTTGGAGCTAGCACGACCAAACTTAGCAGGTGGATTCAGGTGGCCAGGGAGGTCTCCTTATCTATATATGAAGCCCCCGACCAAGGAGGGTAAAAATGCACCCTGAAGGTTACTTTGGCTTGATGGATTCTGAATCAGAATCTGACATTGTTTTTTTACGTTCCTGGGGCCGCCATGTTTGAAATTATTTCCATACCCCACCTATAAGCTAGCGTGTCCAAACGTGAAACATGTGCTCGGGTACCAAAAGTGATGTTCTAATGGGGTTTGTTTTCGGGAAATACCCCTTGGAGTAGCTATACAAATAGGAAAATAATGAAGGAGCCTCTTCAGTACATTAGGATCTTTGTCAACCACGAGGAGGACCTTTGAATCTCACAGTGAATATTTCATGCTAATATAATACAACTGTCACTGGTCACCCTCATTAAGACCCCTACTCTCCTTTTCTCAACACCTGACATAAGACTAAATGAATTTTCGTCGCAGTCGAGATTTCGTAAGATATTGGAATGTATTTTACTTGATTGTAACCCTTTCTTCGAAGAAGAATGTCTATCAGTGACTCAAAAGTAACAGAAGAGGACTGCCGTGGTGAATGCTTGTTCAAGTGAATCACTAAACTTAGTGGTCGTGTTAGCCAAGGAAGACAAATGAAGTAACTATTGTGTTTTTCAAACCAATTTCAAACAATACGATCGTTGTCTTGAAAGAGCCCTTAACCATAAAATTAAAAATACAACACAATGAGGTGGAAATGGCTGGTAACAATCTTCAGATCCATTCTCAATGTAATTTGTACTTCCATGTGAATCAAAGTACCCAACTTTTACCATGAAAAGGTCGCTATGCTATTATGTTTATTCTATCGGAAGATTACAAGCAAACTAAAATGTTTCGTGGTAATCTCCGTGTTTTTGTAATACTACAGTACTGAAATTAGTGAAACGTGAATTACCAGCTTACGTCACACGATTCCAATCACTCTGTCCATATTGACATTAAGCACCACAGAAGTCATATTGATTTTTTTACATCCAAAATAGATTTTTTCTTTGTATTGACTGTCGGCTGCTCTGTGGCTATATTTCATTGTTCTTCACGTGGTTGGAAACAGTCGAATCCTTACCACTGTTAAAGGAATCCTTTAACTAGGGCAAATTTTGTGTCTGTTGCACTTTTTCTTTGGTCTATCACCAGTAGTTTGTAACTAATTTTTTCTAGTGACAAACATATTCTCTTTCGAATGTCATTGTTGATAGATAATGACACCAGATGTCTTTGAGCAGTTGGTCAAGGAACAACGATAACAACACTCGTGTACATAAGCACCCACTGTCACACCTCTTCCAACCACAAAGAAATCCTTACTCTTACCAATTCTCATGTGTATTATTGTTTGTTTTGAATTTCGCGCTAAGCTACACGAGGGTTATCTGCGCTAGCCGTCCCTAATTTAGCAGTGTAAGACTAGAGGGAAGGCAGCTAGTCATCACTACCCACCGCCAACTCTTGGGCTACTCTTTTACCAACGAATAGTGGGATTGACCGTCACTTTATAACGCCCCCACGGCTGAAAGGGCGAGCATGTTTAGTGTGACGGGATTCGAACTCGCTACCCTCAGATTGCGAGACGAGCGCCCTAGCCACCTGGCCATGCCGGGCCCTCATGTGTATTAACTATATTACGATTATATCTACATATGGGAATTAAGCAATAATATTTCATTTATATTTATATTACTTGACGCATCTCATGATCTGTCTAATTTGCAAACACATAATGTTCTAAATATGTGGATGTGAACGTCCTAAAAAGTGTTTGTCTGTAAGAAATTATACTAACACTCTGTCGTCAACGAAAACAAAAACTGCCCTAATTACCTAAATTATCTATTAAATAAACCTGGCTACTTTCCACCAATAGAACATGTTATGATTGCGTATTAATTTAACAATCAATAGTTATTAATTGTGTGGTATGCCTACAACGTACAGAGTTTCGCTATGAACTACTAGAAGTTAAGTGAAATATGTTAATAAAAGTATTGTCAACTAATTCTATATTCATCAAACTTTTTAAAGCGCAACTAGGACTGCATAACGTTTTTTTTTTTATGTACTTACTTTTATATACAAATAATTTCAATTTCTAAAGTCCAAACAAATCACCCCTTCACGTGCTTGTCTTAAAAGGGTCTTTCACTTACACCTTGCTGCCGAATACCTCAACTTAGAACATCAAAACAATGCAACCTGAATAACATCGACCTCTGGACAAAACCATGAATAACTTGTTATAAAAAAAACATTATTTTAATTATATACAGCCAGGGGAAGTTCATGTTTTAATTAATAACTTAAAACACTACGGCACGAAAAGTAACTTTCATATCGTGTATTATACACAGATGCTTGTATTGCAGACTATTTTGTTTTTGTTTTCTTCTAGAAACCAGATTTGGCTGTACAAAGTTTAGTATCTGTTGGTATCCAAAGCATGAACATAACTTCGAGTTTACGTCTCTGACAAATCATCGAGTTACTGGGAGCAAAAATTAATATTTAAGGGAATTTGCCAATATTAAAATCTTCAAGATATCATTGATATCAAACATAAGGTTATTTGTTCAGCACTCTCACAGTTTGTTAATAAGAAACTTGAGATTTGGATTTTCTAAGTAGAGTTTCGAAAAGCAGCTGGATGTAATTTCTACCTATACATTCAAACATCAATAACGTGGCGTCCTCTACAAACGTCCATCTCAAGTTATGTCTCGAAATCAGTATCTGTTTCTTACAGCTGCTAAACCTTTTTCATGAATTAACTATTAAATACAGATCAAGATATAATATTTCTGTCATCGACTCAAATCACAGATAACTATGTGTTATTAACTCCTTATCATCTCTCGCTGAGCTTCTTTAGCTCTTCTACAGAGTTGGCATGACTAGCAATCTGTGGGTTGCGGGATAGAAATCTATCGCCGAACATGCTCATCCTGTCAGCTGTGGGTGCCTTATAATGTGACGGCCAATTAAACTATTCGTTGCTAAAGAGTAGCCCAACACTCATCGGTGGGCGCTACTGACTAGTTGCCTTCCCTCTAGTTACCAGTTCAAAATTAGGGACGGCTAGCGCAGATAGCCCTCGAGTAGGTTTGCACGAACTTCAATACCCCACCCCCCATCATCGGTAACCCTGGCAATGGCAAAGCAAAAGAATAAGACATATAGTGGTAAAGTGTATTATATAGTTGTTGGTTGATTGTTTGTAATTAAGCACTAAGCTACACAATGGGCTATATGTGCTCTGCCCACCACGGGTATCGAAACCCGGATTCTAGCGTTGTAAGTCCGCAGACATACCGCTGTGCCACTGGCTTGTTGGTTGAATACATTAATAACATGTTCTTGAGGTCCTATATAAATAAATTATCACAACACCACACGTAAAACGTATTAGCTACAACCTTCGCTGAGCTTCTAGACTCATTATCTCCCGCTAATTAATTCCTGCCGTAGGTGAACTGAACCTGTTGGTTTCTGACGTACAGGACCATTATCCCAAGTACCTTCGGTTTCACTTTAATATGAATTTCCTTACATTCTATTCAAATTAACATAGTCAACTTCTAAAGTTGAATAGATAACACTTTAATTAAATTATTTTATTGAATGCCGGAATGGTTAATGCTTCAGATCAGATTCTGGAAGACAAAAAACATACATTTTGTGTTTTATGAAAATATAACGCTCACTTAGCAGTATACGACGCCACTTATAGATTTTCAATTATCAATTGATCACGTGACTGACATATGATAACTGAATACCTGCAAAAAATAATAATAATAAGACTAACGACACGTCATGTTTGAAACAAACACATGGTTCCACTGATAGGACAAAGATCAACAAAACATTTGGTGAATCACACTATCTTGACAAGGCTTATCAGACTTTTTTGTTGTTCAGAACAACTCGAGACTAATAAAGCTAACTTTCGTATTACTAATACAAAAACGAAAGCAATGCTTTATCGAGACTCAATACGATCTTCAATTGTCATTAGGCTAAATAAACAATTGAAATAATGTTTCATTGCTTATTTTACCTGCCAAATGAAACCTGCAACTCTTCCCGTGTTAAACCGTTCAGGAAAATGGTAAAGTCACTGTACGATTTGTAACTATTTAACAAGAGAACTCCACAAATATAATGAAACAAGTGTACATTGTAGTGGAACTATCACACGTATAAACATACTATGAATTTTATTAATTCATTTATCAGTTACTAATTAGATCGTGGAACATTATGAGCAAACTAGAAACCAATTTTACCAATGGTTGATAGATATAAAGGCTCATCTACACTGGCTGCGAGCGAATAATTTAGAAGTACTACAGTCAAATGTATCCACACCAGCAGTAGACAATGTCACTTCGCTAAAATAGAAGCCGTCTCTCTGACCAATCAACATAGCACAGACTATAATAATAACATAATAATTAAACAGGCAAATATTTGCGACGAATGCAACATGTCTCCGCCACGCGATCTAAATATAACCCATTTTGACACCAGAAAAACAGTGGAAAATACAGAAAAATAGAAAATTGTCTCTCTCTCTTTTTGAGACCTGTAAAATAAAAGTACCTTTGTACCAAATCCCTTGTAAATTCGCGAAATAATTGTCAAAAAACCCTAAAATTATGCTTTTGTAGCATCTTGACACTACTATAATTACTAGAAGTGGGTAAGCCCACCATTTTTGTTTATCAATGTGTTGGACCTATAGAAAAGTATTTTGTACCAAAATTATACTAAAAGAAAAAAAAAAAAGATTTAAAATAGGTAACGACAAGTTTTTTTGTGTCAGTGTTAGACGTATAAAAATTATATTTGTGTTAATTTTCATTTGGATTGCTGTAATTATGACAGCACATGAGGCCAAAATATACATTTTTGGGATGTTTGTTATTTCACTACATAAAATCCTTAAAAAGGCCTAAATAAAAAAAAAAGGAAAAAATTATCTGGGCGTATTGGACCAAGGTATAACCCTAACAAGTTTTGTTCCGTTGGAAAGTATTTGGAAGAAAAAGAAAGAAAGAAGAAACAATAGAAAAAAGTGTATCTCTCTCTCTGCTGAGACATAATGTTGAACTTTAAAATACTTTAAAAGTTAACTAACAAAATGAATCAAAGAAGGAATTTGTAAAGAAACGCAATTGAGATTGCAGTGAGTTGTATATATACGTATATTCTAACAATAATACTTTAGTTTTAGCTTGTTGAAAATATCAGTTCAACTATAGGCTACTACTATTGTGGAGATCAGAGCTCTTGTTATCAAAACACAACTTGTTTTGTTATGGTCCAGCCCATCTCTAGTATGTCCAATAGGAATGCCTGAGCTGGGTCTTGTATTTATTTCCAGTCTTTTGAATGTTTACAATTCGCGTCTGGTGTAGATTGACATTGGAGACTTCGCTTTTGTTCGCATACAGTGTGGATGAGTCTTAAATTTGGTACAGGGAAGTCTGTAACGACTGTAACTGTACACACGCGCTTCCATTAATGCTAAGTCAGTCAGTGAAGTCTCACTATAGAAATGTTGTTCCATGCACTTGATTTTGTTAAAAGTGGGACAAAATTGATTTATTTTAACAGTGGAAACTATGTCCTCTCTCTTCCTCCTCAATTCAAGAAATAGGCAAAGTATGACAGTACTTTTTATAAATGATCAAACTACGTACATTATTTATAACACTTAGATAAAGAAGTATTTGTTTATTAAGGTTTAAGTTAAATTGTTTGTACAAAACCATGGAATATTTTTCTCTATCTTATCACGGCTGTACAAAAAACAATTAAAACTAGTATGTTTACTCAGTGAACCACACCATGAGAAACACCCACCATTGTATTTCTAAAGTATCATACAGCTGTATTTACTGGTGCAACTGAGTGGGCCAGTGTCTATATCTGTTACAAAGTGTGTTTGGACTGATTTTCGGAGTTTTAAACACTGGGTAATAAACATTTTGCTAATTATTGTATCAGAGGTCTTCACTTTGCTGAAAACATTCAATTCCAATTTGAAAGGTCAGGAATATTTTATCATATATAAACAAAAACAAATATATATTTCAATAATTGTTGACTTACACTTATAAAGAGGGTTAATAATCGTATAAAAATTACTATGCTTTTTGATCATAAGGTAAATAAGTGTGAATTGATAGTCCTTGTATCTATTTTATTGAGTATTTTCAGTGTTATACCTAATTAAGCAAATGTTTAACAATTTTAATCATTGTATTTTGTATGAAATTGGAAAACATTTGTACTGAGAAAACCTAATCTGATGTTACCAAAATAAAATTGTTGGGTTTATGTTAATATTATCAAACTGGATGTTCATGGACTATTGGAAATGTTCATATAGAAATTTTAGTAGTATTATTTACAATTCAGATATGCAATTAGAAGTATGTTCAAGTTTTAACCTTGTATCAAAAAAATATTACATCTCTTTAAGCTTGCATTAATTTCCAAAATGGATATGCAAGTTGTTTTCAGTCTTTCATTGTACAAACTTAACATGTTGGAAGTTTTTTAAGCAATAAAAACTGCAAGTTTCAGCCAAAAAAAATAGACAACTTCAGGCAAGGTATGGGGTTAACAACATGTCTGAAAATGGTCCTCTCCTATGAACGAAAATTTCACAGATTTAATTGTTTATTACATATTTCTACTATAAAGTTGTTCATCATATTAAATTTAATCACCCTATAGAATCCTCATTTTTCAATAACTGTACAAGTTTATCTGCTACTTTAAAAGGTTAAGCATTACAGTATTATGAATACTTTTACCCGTAAATAATCAAGCACGCTGCAAAACTGTAAATAACTAATTAAAAGGAAGAGTTACTGTAGCATTAATATCCCAACAGTTTTCAATAAATGTAGCTGTTCAACACAAATGCTCTGACATCAAACTGGTGTTTCTATCTAAAGATTAAAACCTATAAAAATATTTGATGATAGCAAATATATATATATATATATATATCAATGTATTATATATATATCTATAATCAAATATTTATTCCCAAGGAGAAAGTAAACTCTTCCTTACACACTACTAAACATCAAAATGATTCAAGAGTCTGTGAGATAACTGTACCAGTAACAATACAATGTGCACTGCAAATTTCAGAAGACTTCACAAGCGACATGACAACTTTCATTTACTCATAACAATTAAATGTCATTTTTAAATTTAGCTTTGATTTTTTAACTTCTTGTCTAGAGGTATCAACCTTTACAGTATGGTAAATAAGGATTAGAAACAATAATGAACACCCAGATTTTTTTTCAAAACTTTGTATTCAGTTAGAAAGAAATAACACATTGTATCATGTGAAGAAATTTTGAAGTATTTAAAACATTCTTTAGTTTCAATTTAAATCAAACACAATAGTAAAACCTTAGTCAATACATAAAAACCTTTACTAGATATGTTAAAATTGTAATGATGGCATGAAGTTTCAGAAAGAATAAACAGAAAACCTATTTTCTTCGTTGGGGTTTCTTTCGTTCCAAGATGTTAAGAAATCTTCCTCGAGTCATCTCTCGTGCTAAAATAAAAGAAAATTACCCATTGTAAAATTAATTTCATAAAAAGCTAAAACATCTGAATTATTAGTACTGATTCCCTTAAATATCTTGCATTAAAACATAATGAATAAAACGAATTTAAGTTTAAAGTCGTGTAATCAGCTTATGGTTGTGCAAAAAACAAAAATATTTAACCTAAACAATATAAAAAAATTTTTTTCCCAAATCCTTCATCTGTTTATTTTTATTTCGATCTTAATTATTCTACCAATATGATTTAGAATTTATCAAATATATTTTTGTGATTGACCAAAGTCCCTTTTTTTAATGCAATAATTTGTGACAATGCACAAGGACACACAGAGCAAACAAGTTTTCTGATATCAGAATTGGAATACCTCTCTCTATTCTACTTTTTGCATAAACTGAGATGTATCTTAACACAGAAATTATAATGAACAAAATGAACAAATGCTCATGCAAAACGTGCTTGCTCATTTAAAACCTTTAATTTGCTTCAGAAATTAATAAACTTTTATAAACACCTACTCATTGTGCTTATATAATACTGTTGATCTTTTTTATTCCACATATCAGCAACAGATAAACAGTACTTAATTTATCAAATAAAAATACTTACACATCAGGGCCTTTAAAAAAGATGTACTGGTGTCCAGTCAGAATGTCACAAAGCAAAATAACACAGTAGCCTCATTTATGACAAATATTATAAATATATTACATATTATACAGATGTTAATGGTTTTGTATATATTACATATGACATAGTCTAATGGTACCTATTTTATGTGTTCATACTGTGACATTCTGATACTTATGTACTTATGATTATTTAAATATATAATTAATATGTAATTATTTGTAGAGCTTTAACTCTTTCAGTACGGGCTCAGTCCTTGGGAACCAGCCTCGTAATCACTTTGGGCTTGTTATAGTTTTCATACTATAACTTATAAATTAGTAAGCGTATGTTAACAAAATTTGGCAGATTATCAGTAAACATTACAATGCTTTCATGTGCAAAATATCACATTTTTTTTATTAAGTCTTAAGATTTGTTAAGCAATGTTTTCTTCAAGCATTTTCTTTCTTTTCATATGTTGCCTATCCAACATACAAATTAATATTCATTTTAAGATTTAAAATACTTTTATACATCAGAAAATTTTCAAATTTCACAAGCAAAATCTTTATAATGTCCAGATAGTTATCA
>NW_013667361.1:19436-30483 GCF_000517525.1 Limulus polyphemus | reverse complement strand
TAAAAAATCAGGAAATAAATATAAATTATGCCTCTTTCATTCTAGAATCACAACAAATTATAAGACGAAAACATAAATGTTTAAACTAAATAGCTTGAATCTCATAACATTATAAATTTATATATATATTTAGTATTTTTATTATATTGACCTTTCAGCCATGCCTGACTAACAATACAAAAGTTACAATGATGCAGGACACGTGCTCTCATGTTATCTTATCCAATAATATAAAACTGACCTTATTGCTGTACAAAGTAACTTGTCTTGGCTGTGTTTTAGTAGAATAGCATTTTGTAAAATACAGTCACATTTCAATTATTATACATTATACATGTATATAGATTACTATTTATAAATAAGTTCTTAAACTTATTTTTCTTAAAACATAGAACTGTAAATAAAGAAATAAAGCAAACAATTAACTCTTCTAGTTATGACCTTTGTACTTGGTTGCTGCCTCTTTGTAAAATTTCGCACGTGGAGGATATGAAACAAAATTTATTTTAGGTTTTATATATACAGTTGAATAGCCAAAAAATCATAAATTACTACATTAATATCATAGAATTCCACTATAGTTTATCAAGCTTAGTAACTTAAGCTGTATTTCAGTCTAAAAAAATGTGAAATTTCAAGCAGACAAAAGACACAACCTACCTCCTTGAAATCTTGGTTCGAAAGAACGAGATGCCATCTTAACATTTTAAAATAGTAGAGAAAGCCACTAGAGGGACATTCTGAGCTTTTGATTGGATATTCGCATGCCATATATTGAAGTAAATATATATATATGGGACCATTTCCAAAATTGGAAAGAGGTGAATGGAGCCACTGTGTTTGATTCAGTACATGAGCGATATCTCGGCAAATAGAAAAGATACGAGGTTCTTATTTTATATTCTAGCTTGTCAATATCGGTAATTGGAGTTCCTAATTCATATAAAGCTATAGACTTAGTATTTTGACATCACAAAAATCTAATTTGAACCAGTGCTGTATTCAGCATACCACATGACACATAAAAATTGATGTTTAACTGTGTTTTTCTTATATTTACTTTTAAATTAAGAAGTTGAATAATGTATAATAGAAAAATTTCAATTATAAGCTACAGTTTGATACCAAATTTATTGACATAAATTCATGAAATAGTAGTTCAATAAAATTTTAAATGCAAATCAACAAACGTGATGACATGGCCTTTGAATGTGATCCGTCTGGAAAGGGTTAATTGGTCTAGCTTTGCAGAATTTTGTTCAAACATATGCTTTATACACCCCTCATAACACTCAAGAGTTGGTGTGTAAGAAATCACCAGCTTTATACAAGCTAATATATGTATAATTACAAACCTTCTTCAACACCCAGTTGGTAAGCCAAGTTTTGTAAAGCCTTGACTTTCTCTATCAGAGCTGCTGCAGTCAGACTTCCAAACCCTGGTAAGAAAGATAAATAACTAAATTACTGAAACTATTTAATAAAAATAAAACATTACTTTTTCCAATTTTATTTTGAACAAATCAGAGATGTAGGTTATCATCATGATAAAGACTGTAGTTTAAGTAATTATAATAGCTTAGGAACATAAGTTTGTATTATATACAGTTTCAACTTTGGCAGAAAAGTGTCCATTAAAAAAAGAGAGAGAGAGAGACTAAAAATACATAACTTTAAGTGACAAAAATACTTTGATAAAATTCTTTACTGCAATGAAAAAAAATATAAATAAAGCTATACAATTGCAACAATCTACAAATGAATACAGAGGGTTGAATATGTTACATTAAAATGATTTCCGAGCCTCACTGTTTTGTTACAATCCATGTCGCCACGACAGTGCATCCTGACAAAAGCCTCATGGCATAATTTCCATTGCAAATGGCTCTATGATAAGGCTGTAACATCCAAAGCACACAACTCCTCCCTGCTTGTTTTCCATAATCTATCATGTGTATGAAGATGATCACAGAGAAACCACCCATAGGTTCTGTGACTTGATAATATGTCTTGATATGGAATAGCATCAATACCTGTTTCATTTCTCAGCTGCTTAAGGTATGCAGCATACAACTGGAAGCCTTATCTTGATGAACTTGTACTCTGTTCACCTTGTTTTCAGACAGAGATTCTTCTTGATTATAGTACGAATTGTTGTTTGAAACACATGGATGGCTTTTGCCACTATGTTTTATGTTCATGGATTCTCACCTATTAAAAAAATCCCAACTTTGCTTACTATGGCATGATACAGTTTGTTGCAGGTCTTTCTGGATGGTTCTGGTGCCCCAAACCAATCCATATTCCTTTGTTTTCCAATGACATTAAGTACTAAGAATATCCCAAACTTTGGCACATACTTATGTATAAATATTTTGCATTAGAACAAAATGTTACACACCCTTCCCAAACCAATCAGTATTTGCCGGCATCACACTAACTATGAATAGCCAAATAATGTCAAAATGGAGTTTTGACACATTGATTCACCAGGACTTAATATCGGTTTTGGTTGTCATGTGACTTGCTAATTCAAATTATTTTTAATATAATGTACCCAACCCTGTATTTAATACATGTGTAAGGGCAAGCAATATAAGTACACATATAGCAAAATGCAATAGCTGGTGTTGTACACTAGAATATTTGGTCTCAAAAGTGACATTGTTTTAATAAAGACTGCATGTTATAATCCAACTGGCTTGATGAGCTCTGGTATCAGGTGAAAGGCCTTATTGGCACAGGAGTACAGCAAACAATGTATTTTAAAAATGCCTATTATACAGCCTTCTATACAGTGAATCTGTTAAGAATAATGTATATAAAATTATAACCAATGTTACTTTCATGTTAAATATCCACTGTTATTTAGAAGTGTAAATAAATCTTTTTATGAGTATTTTATTCTGATTTAATTTCTAGTTGTCAACAGGAATCAATCTCTGCAACCATCAAAAGGCTTGACAGAAACCATTGATCTACATACCTTGCATCATGTACACGTCTTCTTGATCTATGTCCTTCCATTCTGGTTGAGAGTTTTCTCCACTAACAGGCTAAAAAATGAATGTTCTTGTGCTACAAAACCTATCACTAATTTTCTATACTAGCAGGTTTATACTTCTCAACTCAAACAGCTATTACTAATCTTCTGTATTAACATGTAAATACTTATCAACTGAAACTCTAATCTTCACCAGGATGAGACCGAAGACAAAAATCTACAATCCTGTAGTTTTTACTCTATACTCAATTATACTTATGCTCTCTTTGAAAAAGAAGTCATTTCCATACATTAATTTAAAATATTTACACATTTCTTTTCTACCTATTTTAGTAATTTTCATTTCAGAAATGTTTTTTATAAATAAACACTATTTTGTACTTCAAGGAAGTGTAGGCTTAAACCAAAGAGCAGGCATATTTAGAAAGTTAACATTTTTCTTATCTGAAAATATATTTCCAATAGACACTCACCTCCACACTATCATGCCACTAGCCTTGAGGCAACTCCCATGTAATTTTAAATAAATTTTGTCACTGCATGATGATGTCAAAATGCAAAAAAACACCCTCCATCGATAGGAGGGTGACACATCTACATGTGCACTAACACCCCCTATACATTTACACTCATGAATCTTCATTCTTTGATGAGGCAAGTAAGAAAATTTGCACTGAAAGTAGGGAGGATGGGTGGGAATGTGTGTGAAGGTAAGTATCTGTAGGAAATACATTTTCAGGTAAGTAAGATGTTAACTTCCTAGACAATAACTTACCTCTCACACATCTCATCTCATCCAGGGTATACTCTTTGCCAAAACAGGAAAAGGGAAGAGGAACTGAAGCTGAGTACTTGCACACAAGTTGTCGTACAGCCAATATGTGTAGTGTGGTTGGGGCACATCCAGACCTCACCTTGTGTGCTCATCTCAACTCTACCATCAGACTCTATGGGAGTGACACCAGCTGTGAGAGGAGGACACATGTGTAAGTATCCATGTCCACCTCAACTCCACCATCAGACTTTAGGGAAGAGACTCCAGCTGTGGGAGGAGAGTACATTGTTATGGAATGTGGATACTTGTGTGAATATTATGAATTCTTCTCAAAGATGGTGGAAAGACTGAAGTAACACACCTGTGTAAGCCTAAAACCATCAGGAGATAAAGCAGCAAGATGTAGAGAAGGAGATAAATGTGTAGAAAGAGTACACATGCCTGCCTGGAGTAGTTTTTCCAAGGGTTGACAAAGAAGAGAGGTAAAAGAACAAAAAAATGACAAACTGAATGTGAAGAAAAGGGAAATAGTCTGCGAGGAATCAACAGACCCATCCAGTAAGGGAAGAAAGAAAGAGATTCATGGAAAAAGAGGGACCCCAGGACAGGGACAGAAAAAGGTGGGTATTTCTTAAGTGAGAGGTCTGTGATAAGGCATATTGAATAGTCCAACAGGACACAGAAGTCTAGCTAGTTGTACCTACCAAGTGAAACCCAAGAAAAAAGGATCAGTTTGGGAAGAGGGTGTAACAAGCATCTAGAGGGACAATGATAAACATAGGAGAGAAAGATGGTACAAAAGAAAGGAAGTCAATGACTGGAAATGTGGCCTGCACAAAACTGGGCAAAACTTCATTAAGGTCTCAGTCAGGCAAGGGAGTTGGAAGAGGAGGACTGACAAGAAAGAAGGAGTGTAACAAAATGGAGAGAACATGGGAATAAATACCACCAGCAAAGAAGTGGAAGGCCAGGTCTGGCTAAGAAAACAACAGCCAGAGCCTAAGGATGAGGAATACAGGACCGTAAGAGAGGAAGTCCAAAGTAAAGAAGGGTGGTAAAATCATCCAAGATAGACGTGTCCAATCAAGGGTAAATCCCACGGAAGATCTGGGGGTGTAGAGGCTATTCTGTTGATCTAATATGGATTGGCTGAGAGAGGTGGTCCACCACACAGATTGAAGCTCCCAGCAAAAGATGTGAATGGGCTCAAAAGTGCATGGTTAACACCCAAAACAAAAAGGCCCTGGAATAGGAGGCACATGGATGGTTGGAGAGAGTAAAAACCATGAAATAGGCTGAGTGAAATATGACCAAGTGAACCATCAGTAGAGGCAGGAATAGGAACATGCTCTATGAAGTGCAAAAAGTCAAGCACAAGGATATTGAATGATTGGAAGTCCTGTCCTCATAAAAAATGTCCTTCAATCAGAGAGATATGGTTTAAGAAGCAGAAAGGGAATGTAGGAAGTAATACACACAGGGTCCAGTCACTGTGACATTTCCTTGAGGAGAGGCCCACAAAAGAGGACAAAGGACCCTAGCATCCAGAAACCACAGCAGATATGAGGTCTAAGTGTGAACAATGTCCCACACTCAGAACTAAGTACAAGTCATTGTCATTTGAAAATTCATGATAAAAAATTAAAGATTTTGAAATAAAAGCTATAGAAAATGAAAATCAAAGTTTGTTAATGATGCAAAGCTCAATAACTTGAATATAGACAGGAAATTTAAAAATGTCTGTATAATACAATGCTGAGGAAATAATAAAAATTCAAAAGTGTAAATGCCTAGGAGTTAGTGTGCATAGAGGTGTGTTACCCTTCTACTGGTGGAGGGATTTTGTTGCATGATGAGCACATCATGCAGTGGAGCAATTCATGCAAAATCAAGTGGGAGTTGCCTCAAGAATAATGCCATGCAACTCTTTTTAGCAGTTGCACGGCAGAAAATATCTAATTTGTGTGAGAGGTGAGTAATCATCTCAGAATTTAACTACAATTTTATACTAATATATACTTTTTCTACATTGTGAATGGTTAAAACACAATATATTAATATTGCTTCAAATGAAAACTTTGGTCTCTGGTACACACTAAAACTTGTGGATTAACAAAAATTATACATTTCATGCTTTACACACAAAACAGTTTTCTTCTCTCACTTGGCACTTTGTAAGTACTAACTGTTATAATAAGTTTTCTTATTGCTAAGCTAGGAATTAGCTTTAAACCAAATATTACTTAATACACACGTTTTCTACATTTATATTTACACATCTGCCATTTATCTGAGAAATAGTGATGAAAGAATTGAAAATTTGAATAGATAAAGAACCAAACAGTGTTAGCTTTGAGACTAATCACTGTTGACATTGATTATTTTCACTTTATTTACCACATATCTTACACTTGCATCACTATCATCAGGTAATTAATACTCCATGATACTCACATGATTTAATTTGTGTATTACCATAAGCCATCTGGTCTCCAATTACACACAAAATTATATAGAAATAATCTTTTTCAGTAATTATGATCAATTACAAATGGTTATTTATAGCAAAGTTTAAAATACATACATTCACATACATTCAAGATAAATGCTACTTGGATAAAACTTCAACAATACACTTTCTAGGCAATATTTGACTGAGATCTGTATAAAACACACACATAAAAATATAATCTTAGGAACTGGGAACTTTATAACAACACTTTAGATATTGTTTAATGCCCTATATAGGGTAGTGTGGCATTATTAGTGCATCTTGAGAGATAAGAACAACTGCAATATTTTGAAGAACACCAGAAAGTGTACTACAGATAAAATTGATTTTCTCCAACTGCAATTGTATTTGAATCAGAAAATAAACTGGACACAATGCAGATAAAGTGAAAAACCATCTTTACTTTCAACAAAGATAACCAAATGAAAACGAAGGCACTGGACATTTAATGGTGCTTCCAGCTAGTAGAAAGGTTTGAATTTTTTCTTATTCGGAAGAGATTTTTTTCTAGACTGAGAGTGACATTATATTAAAAAATAATAGTCATCTATCTCAGTTTACATGTGCTACCTCATCAATGAATTGTTCCAAATGAAAGTGATGAAGACACAGTCTTTAGGCATTTCTAAGCTCAAACACAGCAGTGTCACTACAGACAGTAAATCAAAATAGGTAGACAGTAGATCAAAAATAGGTTTCCAGCAATACCACTCATCAGAAAGTCTAAAAATATCCAAGTGGAACACACACATTGACCACGTGTAACTATCACACAAAGTAAAGTCAGTACTTGACATGGTCAGTTTCCTATATGTGAAAGTCTGTATCCACTCTAAAAGTACACATATCTCAAACATTCCAGTAAATTAAGTAATTTACCTTTCTAATTTAAGACAGAAAGAAAATATACTTTTCCAAATACCACAGTGCACTTAGTGCATCATTCTAGTTCAACTTAGAAATACTTACTGAAGTTAGAGCTGCAAATTCTGAAACACCTGGAACTAAAAGTGGAAAAAATTATAAAAGTTTAGTAATTCTAATTATGCATATTATGACAATATTTTTCAGTAATAAAAAACGTAAATGAATGGTGCAATACAAAATAATTATAGTTAATAAAATTTACGAAAAACTTTTTGTCATAATTTCTATACATTACCTAAAAACATCATCTTGCATACGTTTTTTCTTCACCATCAGTAAAATCATTGCATATTTTCATATAGACCTATCACACTTAGGCCAGCAACTCTGGCTAATTTTCATTACTTTCTGGTCAACATTATCATTCAATATTCTTGAAGTATTTACATTTACGGTAATGTTTTTATTATTAATATTTTTTGCTCAGTATTGAACCAAAAATCTCCCCCACACCAGGTAAGTACCATACCAACTGAGTTTGAGGGTTAACTCCACTAGCTACCATTAGCGAGGCATTTTCTTTAGCAATTCAACCACTACCTTCCTCCCCTCAGATCAAGCTTATATCAAGGTCATGGGACGATCACTAATTTGGCATTAACTTTTCTGTTGTAATCCTATATTTGTATTTCTTCTCTCATGCCCAGTGAATGCTCTGACAACTGAGTTAGTTAACCCACTAGCAATTGCCATCCTGTAGTTTTTGAAAAGATAAGAGTGACTTGGGACTTCCTTATAGAGCTTGTTTGTTAGAGAAAAAGCCAGAGTTTGCTTTGGGATATTTGCAATATTACAGATATAAAGAAGCATGTTGGGAAAGAAAATGAAAGAAGTATGAAAAGATTGCAAATTATCTGGATGAGAATGCTGGATGGAAAGGTAGGTGAGAGAGATATATGTGCTTGATGAACTTTATCTAAGCTAGTTGGAAACTGTATTTGAGAAAACTGTTTGGCCATATAGGATTGTGTCATGGATTTCGATTGACATGAGATTAAGTTTTGGACAGTCACAGCCATCTTCTTGTGTTTTCTCTAAAGAATATGGAATGGAAAGGTTGAAAATATTAACTTGAATATTAGAAGAAATGGGTTTAAACTTTGATACCTAGATGCAAACTTGCTTTTTTTTAGAACATTTTTGGTAGTAGTTATAAACTTGTGCAATAGGTTGTCTGATGATATGGTATATGCAGTAGTTGTAATGATTTAAAAATTTTGTTTAACAGGTATATGAATTGTTACATTTAAAGTAAAAGACGAATAAAATTTAATATATATATATTTTTTTAAAAGAAGGTATCCTCAATGAGCTGAAAGATCTTCTGCTACTTTGTCTTTCTTATGTCTTATTTTCAAATTATGTAAACATGATAAAAAAAATTCTGCATCCTATGAACGTTACTTTTCGTGAAATACCCATATCCTAGAATAATTATTATCAAATGTTCGATATTAAACATGTACTATTTAAATACAATTATTAAAAATCAATCAAATATAACATATTAAAATGTTGCATTACAAAAACAATTTACCTCTCATAGCATTTTTTAAAGAATAAAACAAAGGAAAACATAAATTATTGGAATGTATAACACCCTTAAGAACATAATCTGAACAAAATGCATAAAATTAATATGATAAAAAACTAGTAAACTTGTACTGAGCACAAATAGAGAAATAGAACTGTTTATAAAAAACAATTTGTAGATATTATGATTTAAAAAGATCTCAAAAACTGTATGTGTACAAACTTTTTTAAATTTTAAATGTTTATTTTCTATCCCTAACATTCTTTTGCATATAATTTATTACATTCACAAAGCAGCCACTTACTTTGTTCTGGCCATAGTTCAGGTGATGATCGGTCAAGTTTTTCCTGACTTAACAGGGAAGGCTCCATATTCTCTAAGAAATAAAAAGGCTTGCTTATAAAACATAGCAGTTTAGCACTGCTTTCTTAATGATCTTGTTATTCTCAGAAAATACAATTAATTTAAAAGCATTTAACTTTAAGAGAAAGCTTGATAAGTATTTGAATAATAAAGGCTGGCTTTGAGTTTTGGTGTTTAGTTTAATTTAGTGGAAAGTATGGCCTAGATGGATCAAATGCTCCCTTGTTATCCTTTAATGTTATACGAGTTTCTAATAGTTATACAGTTTATTTATGACTTATTTATAATCAGTGGCTTTAAACAATCTTTTTTTTATTTGAATAATGCTTTTTATTGTTAGTCAACTGAAGCAAAATTAATCAATTTCTGTACAATTTCATTTCTAAGCTTCCTCATCTGTGGATTACTAATAATTAGTAATATTATTCTGACCAAAGGAAACTACCTTAGTACCTACAATATTAGAGATAAATATTAACCTGCAGTTAATATAGCTAATTTCCTATGTCACTTTAACTTAAAGTTTAACTATAAAACTCATAAAACAAAAACTTGTCATGATCAGCATGCACTAATTCATCGGTTAGATACCTTCACTGTTACTAAGTTCCAATATACTGAAGACAAATGTAGTGTAACGCTATGCCTACACTACAGTATGTTACTTCGTAACTAATAGTAATAGTGAGCAATTAGTAATAGCAGTACTAATACTCTACTAGCAGTACTAACAGTAACACCTACAAAAGTGCAACGTTCAAATCACAGTTGTCAGTACGGTTTAAAATAAATCTTTGGAATGTAACTTTATAACACTAACAGTTTTGAAATTTAAAAGTCACGGTTTTTCTGTTACCAAGTCTTTACTAATCAATGTTTAACAATATCATTACATTCTAATAGCACTCAATAAGAGTGTAGCAAATTTACCTCCGTTTATTGACGCCATCTTCATTATCTCAGAAAAAGCCATAAGATAATGTAATTATTATGCGCGTTCATTATTTTCTGGTACTATGTAATTTTTTAATCTAAATCTCACAAAGTGTATATCTACAATTATCTTGCCTATTTATTTTAGATTTAGAAATAAGTATTTACATTTTCTCCTTCTCTTTTATCGACCTACTATGATCCATCCGAAATTTTTATTGAGTCCACGCTTGCCCTGTATCACTGTATTATTGTTGTAACATTATTCTTTCGCTATATGGGTTCTTTTATATCATTTAATGAAAATAATTCGAAGCTTAATCCATGTAAAGAATACAAATTAGTGTATTTCTTCCTTAATGTTTTACAAGTTGTCTTCACTTATATATTATTGTAATTCGTAGGCCTTACTTTACAAAAGGCGTTTAAACTGAAATACCCCGTTAATTGTACTACGACTAACGTCAAAATAAATTTACTTGTACAATTTCACGCTAATCGAGAAAATGAATCACGCGATAACTGATACCGATCCAAACACTTCGCTAAAATCAAATACCTTACTGAACTAAAATGACTGAAAACAAGTGATTCAGTATGTCACTAATTCTCTGCTCATTTTCTAATTGATTGGGCCACTCGTATTTATATTTCATGTCTCACTTCTAAATATTCGTCTACATCACTAGGTTTTTAAGATATTGTTACGTATCTGCTCGTTTGTTAATTACCCGTAAAAATTCTTTCCGAAGAACTTCAGCGATACAAGTCCTTTTCTTAAATGAAACTAGTTTATTCTTTCTCAGTACAACTTTGCAATACACTTAATTTCCACAGTCACTTTTCCTTAAACACACGCTATAATTCACAACGATTCACGCACTTTACTTAAGGTCACTACCGTGCTTGACTCAATTATCTGTCTCCGTCTGTTTGCAATGATCTATTTCGTCACTTCATTGGCCGGCTTATATATACAAGAATATAGGGCACGTAGAG
>NW_013667361.1:17429-18794 GCF_000517525.1 Limulus polyphemus | reverse complement strand
ACAGGACGTATCTTCTTCCATACTGGTCTCCATCTCGTTGGCTTCTGCTTCACGTGGGGTTCAGCTGCTCCATCAGGAAATGTCCTATCATCAGTAACAGTCACATCAGTAATAATAACTTCATCAAGGGCTTCACTGTTTCCCTCCTCAAAACCGAGTAGAGTTTCTTCTTCGACAGTGGCTTTTTCAGGTGACAATTCTTCAGCAGCGTCATTTGTTTCTTTGTTCACTTCGTCCCAACTGAAATGTCCTGGACCATGATAACGCCAAAGTCTGTTGGCATGCACCACCTTGACTTACCTTGCCAACCACATTTTATTTGGAAAGTCACGTCTGAGAGACAATACACTATGTCATATGGGCTTTCCAATGGAGAAGACAACTTAGGAGACATCCCTTTGGTCTTTCTGGGATTATAGATCCACACCTTGTCTCCTGGTACAAAGCTGACTTCAGCAGATCTCTTATCATACCATAGCTTCATGGAATCAGCAGACGTTTTCAAGTTTGAATGCACTTGATGGTGAATATCATCCATCCTTTCTGATAACACTTTCACAAACTCTGACACATTTTCAGGCAACTCTTCATAAGGTGGGCGTCCTGCCACCGAAGTTCCCAACCAAACATCAACTTTGCTGAAGTGTATCCAGCGGCTACATGCTGTGCTGTTCTATAGGCCATCAACAGTGGAGAGAGTAAGACATCCCAGTTATCTTGGCGGCTATTACAAAACTTTGCCAATTCCTGTCCAAGTGTCCAGTTGTAATTTTCTACCATCCCATCAGACTGTGGGTGGAGTGGCGTTGTCTTGGTATTATGTATGGCAAACAACTTGCAGAATTCATGGAACACAGCTGATTCAAAGTTACGGACTTGATCTGAATGCAGTTCGTATGGCATACCAAATCTGAAGAAGAAGAAATCACTAATAGCCGAAGCTACTGTTGTAGCTTCCTGATTTGGTATTGCATATGCCGCAGGCCACTTGGTGAAATAATCCATCACCATAAAATGTACCTGTTTCCAGCAGGAGTTTGGGGCAAAGGACCAGCAGTATTAATGGCCACTCTTTCCATTGGTGTACCAACTTGATATAACTTCATTGGAGCACATCCCTTATGCTTGGGGCCCCTTTTAGCACAACATGTACTGCATATCCTGCACCATTCTTCCACATCTTGCCTCATACCTATCCAGTAAAATCTCTATCGTGGGTGACTCAATCTCTTCTTAACTCCGAGATGTCCTCCTGTTAAACTATCATGGGATTGATGCATCACAATTTCCCACAACTGTCTCGGTATAACTGTTTGCCAGGTCGTCACTTTCCCATCTGCAGTTTCCCATCTTTGGAGAAAAATA
>NW_013667361.1:1746-16429 GCF_000517525.1 Limulus polyphemus | reverse complement strand
TCTACTCTTCTCAGTTTACATATGTAGTAGTATCTACTGTTTTCAGTTTACAAGTGTAGTAGTATCTACTCTTCTCAGTTTACTAGTGTAGTAGTATCTACTGTTTCAGTTTACAAGTGTAGTAGTATCTACTGTTTCCAGTTTACAAGTGTAGTAGTATCTACTGTTCTCAGTTTACAAGTGTAGTAGTATCTACTGTTCTCAGTTTACAAGTGTAGTAATATCTGCTGTTTTCAGTTTACAAATTTTTTTATAATAAATATCTAACTGTTTATTTATTGCCACTGAATAACTTGCAGAAAAGCGCTCGATAACAGAAAGGTAATTAGTGCAAGCAAACATGAAGTTTAGTATCTTTATAAACTTTTTTTCTATCTCTGCATACAAGTATATCAAGTGTTATCTATTGTGGATCCATTAAAAGAAGAAAGTGAAAATCTCGTTTTCCAGATCGTTTATGGGAAAAGGAAACATCAGAGTTTTGTTGAACGGAAATACAAATTCAAACATGGATAAGTGTATTGGTGATGGAAGTTAGCAACTCCATCATATACACCACAGCTTCTTCGTACACAAACTGTTTTTTGGATCGAGTCTCTCAGTCTAACGACTTTCCGGTTTCAGGAGATTCAATGGTTGCCTTGTCAACAAAACTTTTGTTGAAAGATAGACACTCTACGAATCGGTCATCTATGTGCCCAGACCGGATGAAAAAAGCCATAAAAAAGATTACCAACCCACCCAATAAATTATGAATATGAACTAAGCCTAACGACTTATGTTGCCACTTATACGTGACACTACAAGAAGCGCTAAAAAACCAAATACACAACATAATTCAGTCGCACCATCGGATGTGGAGTGGTTTTAGGACGTATGTGACGAAATGATTTCCAAATCATCCGACTGTTTGGAAAGATGAATGAGTTTTTTTTTAATAACGTTTCATTTTTCTTGATTTTTTTTTTTTTTGTGCTAGACTGTGGATCAACTGAAATCGAAACATGCCTTCAAAATAAAAGAAAGTTAATCGTTTTAAAAAATAAAATTCATCTTACACTTTCGCTAATATCTTTGTTTTCTTCCATTAGAAACTATTCTCCCTTCATTTTTAGGTATCAGCGATATTTAAAATATTACTGAAGAAACAGTTTCGTAATTCTTAGCAGTATTTATGTCTTGTCTCGTGTTTGTATAATTTTTATAACAGTTGTTCTGTAATTATGTCTGTTTTTGTTTGTATACTTTTTGTCGCTACTGTTTGTGCTTTTTCTGTATTTATGTCTGTTTTTTGTTTGTATACTTTTTATCACGATTGTTTATGCCTTCTCTGAGATGTTGACATATGATTGGTGAACACGAAAAATAGGCAATCTCATCGTTTACTTCGATTTAATTTGGTGAAAAGTTAATGCAAAATCTTGAAAACATCTCCTGAATTTCAATATCGATAAAGTTTTATTGTTATTCTAATAGTATTATGAATCGAATAGAACAATCATATAGCAATGTATTTGACTCGCGTGTTATCTAACAGGTAATAAATGTTGCATTTAATCAAATTTGAGAGTCTCGAAGTCACAACGTTCCGTAGACTAATAATAAAGGTGCAATAGAAACATATAGCATAAATAAAATCTCCTCTTTGGGAAAAAAATAAGGTATAGAGTTATTGTTTAATTGACAACATAGTGCTGTCAAGCTTATAGTGCTGATGTTTGTTTAACACTGTCAGTATAATTTTTTAGGGGTCATTAACAATTGCATGTTTTTTTGTGTGTATTTTTAAAACGTTCTTTTATAAAGATTATTTTTTTAAAACATCCATTTTTTTTAATAAAATAAAATGGTAATAATTATAGATTTATAAATGTAGGTATAGATTTTCGGTAAGCATTGTTATGTGTGTAAATCCCTTGGTAAAACTTTATTTCTGTGTTGGCTATAACGCTTACAGAAGAACTCCGTTACGATAAATGAGAACGAAAATTAGTTTATCAAACAAAACGGTAGTTTTGTAGGAAGAAAACACTACTGTACTTTTTTTTCTATTTGCATAGCTTGTTCATTGTGCATAAAATAAACAATCTTATCACTCTACTCCAGAAATAAATAGAACGACTGTTTTGCTTTATCTTGAACAGAGTTCCTTCCAAGTTTTTTCACTGGTCTAAAGAGAACTGTGGAAGTTCTGCTTATACACGGTTATAACGATGTTACATTGTTCAACGAACATTAAATCTAGAACAGCACTTGAACCCAACAGCTAATGTTTGTATGTTCCGTAAGTGAGGTATACTGTATTCTTTTTTTATAGGTAATTTTCATTAACATTATTGTTTAAAATGTTAATATATACAGTTTAATTGTTTTAAATTTTACTCTTATTGTTTTGCGTTGTTGGCTTGATATGTGTATTTAGGACTGACCTAAGTCTCCTCAGCTAACCGAACCTCGTGAGATATTATTGGGTTTACGGTCAGAAATATAATTAACAGCGAGAATACCCAAATAAGAAAAGTATATTTAGTTAGCTATACTCACTGCAGGTTCATTGCTAGTATCTCTCTAAGTAAGTAGCTTGTTTTGATCGGAAGTTAATATTGATTATGTACCTGTAGAACAAGTCTGCAAAATGTCATTCACTGGCTCTGCTTACTTTCGAGTAAACTTTTCCAGAAAAATTAAATTTTTGTAATACTAATAATCTTTGTCCCGCAATAACAAAACAATTAATGCTAGTATTTTTTTTCCTAGTGGTATGAATATGAAGAGGAAAGTTCAGTGTGCACACTTTTGCAAAGTTTGATTGTAAAAAAATGTAAAACATGTTTTAAAATGGCCTTCAAAATAACCCGTTTTTCGCCATTATTCGCTGCTAAAGGAAACAATTCCAAAAGAAGCACGCCAAATGTAGCAGCGAACGTTGGACTGAACGCTTACAACGCGACCACGAACATCCTTACTTTATCTATCGAAAAGTGTTCAATATATCCTACCTCTAGCACTAGCATCAAGAAGCAATGAATTCAAGATCCATTATAATAATAAAAAATACCCTCCTCTCTTCCATTCAGTCACTCTCGTTCCCAGAGTTCATTTCGCATAGCTCAGCTCAAAACGAAAGTTTTAACCAGTGTCTCTGCTACTCCCAACTCTTTCTCACATGTTGTCATTCTTACAGGTAACATTGTTCTAAACCCATATAATCAACTTGTTAATGTGCTTAATATCAGCAATATCCCGATTTGCATATTACTTTCCTGTATGATTTACAACCTTTAAAAATGCTTAATTAACAATGATGATTACAATGTATGTGTCTTGAGTTGATGTAACACATAATCAAAACGTGAAATCCATCTAAACATGGTTGAGCGAAAAAAAAAGACAATATTCTGTTTTAGCTCAAACAGTAAATGATATATCATAAACGAAATGATACGCTTTGAGTAATGCCAAGAAGATCACTTTTGATTTGAGTTAAAGCAAAATTGTGGCGTTTTCTTTCGCTCAAGTGTTTTTGGATGGATATTCACCAGCTGTTGGAAGACCAATTCAATATCGTGTATGAATTAAATTAATAAAACATTATCAGAGTGATACTTTTTATTCACAGTTTCATAGAAAACTGGAACATAGTTTGATCTTTATATAATCGTACGATTTCGACTAAAATACAGTTTAAGATACTGAACAACTATATGCATCAATTTTAAAGAAACAGTTTTTTTTTCTTACTGTCAGTGTATATTTATAATCATAAAATTAAATTATTTAACTTTCATCTTAGAAACTGAAGAGGTTGGTGTGTATATTAATACCCAGTTTAGTTCATTTTTTAAACGGTCGAGGGCTTTTCCTTAAATATTGCATTGTGGATGTTATAAAAGATAAAATAGTGCAAGGGTAATTATTAGAATTCCCACAAGGTAGAGTCTTGTATAAATGGGTGATCAAATTACAGACATTTTTAATATGAATAAAAACATTTTACAGGCTGAAAGACCTTATTGTAATTTCTGAAACTAATCAGTAAATAAAAAGATTGCTATGCGTATGAGAGTCCTTAATGGAGTTGGAAAGAGATGGATGAGTCTAGTGAAGAAGTACGTGTTTGATTTAATCTTACAGTACAGTTGTGAAATGAAAACTTGTTACATCTTCATATAATCGTTAAAACGTACATTTTTACCGTCCTGAAATGTATTTACGCATAATTACTTTTCCAATTGATGACAGGTTTTCATATCATAAAAGGCATACACTCCCATTAGATCTGAGTTTAGCACTGAATCACTCCCAGGAGACGCATATTTTTCAACCATATGAGGCTATAGAAACGTAGAATGAATCTTAAAATCAATAAGATGATATACTTCGAATTACAGGGATTTTCTCCCTCTTTTCTAATGCGAAACGTTATACTAGTGAAAGATAGCAAACGACGACCAATGTTCCTTTTTCGTGTGTTGTATTTCTTTTTTTTACTGGAGGTAATAAAGTTTTTTAAAGAGTCAGAAACTTTAATACGTATTTTATGTTATGACCAGAGTAGAAATTCGTGCTTCGCTTGCGAAATGATTTTTTGCTTTGGTATGGTGTATTTGAATGCTCAAGGTTTATAAACGGTAAAGCAGTGCTGTATATGTAAAGTAATTAAAGCAGTTAAGTGACATGTCTAGACTACTCATGTAAGAGGTTAATAAGTACGTAGAGTTTTGAACGAATTTGATGGCCGTACATGGAGTCTCAATGACTTCGAGGCTAAACCTGTTACACAACATGTAATACCCACCAAACACCTTTAGTACAAAAGGCACTTTGGGCCAAATGGTATGATGACAAACTGATCGACTCATCTAATATGAGACACCCATGACTGGAAACTACCTATAAATATGATTAGACACTACCTATAAATAAAACTAGAAACTACATATAAACATGCAGTTTGTGTAAAAAACCGAAACTTTTGTTATAACAAAATATATAAAATACATTTTAGCGTTTTAGATCGAAAACATTCCACAGTTTCTTTCAGAAGTGTATTGTTCGCTGGCTGTAAAACCTCAAATTGAAATGATTTGTTGACATTAACATAACATGCTGAACAAAAGTATTATCTATTGTGTTAATAATGTTCACAAACTTCCATGTAGAATTAAAAGCAAGATAATTTATTAAGTATTTTGAATAATTTTCAAACAAAAGTTTTCAAAAACCAGAATACACTTTCACAGCTTAACTATCAATAAAAAGCAAAACTTCACACAAGAGTTATTATTCTACTTATTTTTAAGCTGCAATCTACTAGGTATGACTTTGATCAAAAAAATAAATCACTTTATTTTTTGAGATTTTAGACGGAATCACATTAGTCTTCAAAGACATTTTTTTTTTGAGGTTTTAGATGGAATAACATTAGTTTTCATTAACATTCGTCTTCCCCAAATAAATAGGAATTGTAACACTTTGTAGTTTTATTTGTATTCTTCTTTTAGAAATTACCTATAAACATGACTGGAAACTACCTATAAATATGACTAGAAATTACTTATGAATATGACTAGAAACTACCTATAAATATGACTGGAAATTACTTATGAATATGACTGGAAACTACCTATAAACTAGAAATTACCTATAAACATGACTGGAAACTACCTATAAATATGATGTGTTGTTAAGCCTACTTCAGTTTTTATAGTGACGGCAACAAAACACTACTAAATACTTTCCTTTGTTATAACATATTTCCATTACAGAATCAACAAAATAAGACCTAGAATTTACAAAAACAAACAAACATAAAATCCATTATTTCGCCAGGAGGAAATTAGAGAACCTGGGTAAATAGTTTCTAGAGATTTATGTTGTTTTAATTAACATAACCAATTCGATGTCCCCAGTATAAGCCTTAAAGGATTTTGTGGAAAATGTAATTGTTTCGTTCTTCTAGTTTACATTGTAAAACATAGTATTTACTTATAATTTTTTTAATTTATTTTCAGAATTTATTGCAAAAAAGTTAAACAAGAACTATTGGTGTATGACCATTCTGAGTTTTGAACTGATAGACCATAGAGAAGGCAGTTTGTAAACAGCAACCACCGTAAACTCTCGGGCTACTCTCTCCTGACCGGTTAGCGTGATTTAACAGTCACTCTGAAGACATACTCACGGCCCCAAAGCGCAGAGCACGTTTTATGCCGATGGACCCGAAACATGAGCCTAGGACTCAGTGACTGGTGACACTGCCGCTAGATCACACCCGGCCTTTATAAAAAAAAATCGCCAAATAATTACCAAATTTAATGACTAGTCAGGCTTCCATATGCATTCATTATATAAGAAGGTATAGAGTGTAGATTTATAAATTACAGAATTGTGCTTGCGCCATCTTGTAAACCTCTTCTGTAAAAAAACGTCATTTCCACAATCCTTTTGGACTATTCCATAGCACATCCTTTGACTGAATAACCTCCACTAGAAATTCAAAAGATGGAGATTTTGTTTCTGTTTAGTAACAGTAATTAGTATACCCAATTACCTTCATAATAAAGACTAGAAACTACCTATAACTAAGACTAGAAACTATCTATAAATATGACTGGAAACTACCTATAAATATGACTAGAAATTACCTATAAACATGACTGGAAACTACTATAAATATGATTAGAAATTACCTATAAACATGACTGGAAACTACCTATAAATATGACTAGAAATTACCTATAAATATGACTGGAAACTACCTATAAATATGAAGTTATTCCCTCGGTGGCTTTATCGTTTGAACAGCAGAGTTGTCCCCTATGGAATTAGAGCGAGAAGTCGACTTTACTTTCTCACCAAGTGAAATATAAACTGACACGGAAAACTTATTCTGCTAGATTTTTATGACCATAAACTTTTTTTTTGTTTCAATGAACCTTAACAAGTTATTCAATAAATCTAATTGTGGCATACTCTTCGACTGGCTAGAGGAGTAATTGTAGGTTAATGACCTTGTTATGGTAAGAAAACAAAGGAAGTAAAGACCTCAGCGAACAAAGTACATGCCCACTATATAGGAACCTCGTGACGGATACACATAATGGTTGTTATGGGATCATTGACTGGACATGATGAAGACCTCAGCGAACAAAGTACATGCCCACTATATAGGAACCTCGTGACGGATACACATAATGGTTCTTATGGGATCACTGACTGAACATGATGAAAACGTCAGAGATAAGGAGGTCGATGATTCTATTATAATTTTATTCCATCAGAGTATGTTGTTTGGACGAAATTGTATACCTCTTTCAAGAGAATGGTTGCTTAGGGTAACTTGTCACAATGGAAACGAAGCTTATGAAGAAGCTATGGTATCAGGGAAGGTGGAACATCAGCATGATGGATGATTACCGCTGGTCATTAAAACTTGATGCTCCAGACAATACATAAAGTTACAGGCAGTAATTAGTACTACAGATTTAAAGTAGAACGATATAGATACTACCTTACCTGGATTTTACAGGCAGATTTGGATGGACATCAAGCACGCAACACTCTAGGAGAAACAAACTGGAATAAGTTATAAATACACTTTATAACCATAACGCTGGATCAAATTGGGGAGCTTGATTATTTTAAATGGTGCACATAGATGTACCTTGTCTATCATCTGACCATCAGATACAAGACTGGTTCTCACTGCTGCGCCTAGTGTCTCATAAGACCTTCACTTTCTTGTCTCCTACATAGCCTGCATCTACTGGTATGTTGTGATTTGT
The DNA here is from genome assembly GCF_000517525.1 of Limulus polyphemus. Classification (NCBI taxonomy): domain Eukaryota; kingdom Metazoa; phylum Arthropoda; class Merostomata; order Xiphosura; family Limulidae; genus Limulus; species Limulus polyphemus. The sequence continues at coordinate 8,642 of NW_013667361.1, read as the reverse complement.
TTACATCTCTTGATGTTTGTCCCATGCTTCAATCACTACTGGCACTGTTGATCCATTTGCTAACTTGAGTTCACCATCAGTTCGAAACTGTTTAATTATGGAAATAGTACTTCCTTGTTGTGATGAATCTGATGGGGTGTCTCTATTCTGTTTCTTCTAGCAGCAGCAACCAGAGTGATAGTCACTCTTTTCTTCTTTCTTGTCAGAATCATCTTTGTAGGTAGTTCCAGCTGCTTTATGTTGAAATTTCTGCCATCGTTTGTTGGTGACAGACTTGCACTCCTTTGCAATGTGCCCCATTTTATAACAAATATAGCATCTCTTTTCTCTTTTGTCCACTGAGTTCTTGTCACCTTTGATGGTATCCTGTTTCTGGTCAGCCAGCCTGGCATGGCCAGGTGGTTAGGGTGCTCGACTCGCAATCTGAGGGTCGCGGGTTCGAATCCCCTGTCCCGCCAAACATGCTCGCCCTTTCAGCTGTGGGAGCGTTGTATTGTGATGGCCAATCCCACTATTCGTTGGTAAAAGAGCAGCCCAAGAGTTGGTGGTAGGTGGTGATGACTAGCTGCCTTCCCTCTAGTTGTACACTGCTAAATTAGGGATGGCAAGTGCAGATAGTCCTCGTGTAGCTTTGCGCGAAATTCAAAACATACAAACTAGTCAGCCGCCCCTTTAACTTGTTATTCTTGAACTTGTCAGCTATACTCCCTCCATAGGTTTCCATATACTGTTCTTCCAACTTGATAATCTCGTCTTTTGGTGCTCTCACCTTTAGGGACAGTGACATGTCAGTGGAGCATATTATCATGAACTGTTCACGTATTAGTTCACATCTGCCAGTCCCTCAAAACTATTTTAACACTTGGCCATGTCAATCCACCTTGTGAAGTATCACCATAGATGTGTCACAAACATAAATACAGTTACTCCAGTGTCAGGTTTAACACTACTTTTAATATGTCATAGACCATGGCATCTTCTGATGTCGTGCCTGCATATAGTTGTAGGCCTTTTCCTGTGAGAAGTGGACTGAGACAGACTGCACAGTTGCCCTTGTCCCAGATCTGACTTTGGCATCCATTTTGTCTTTCTGTTCATTAAATATGGGCAGCTTGGGTCGGCTGGCCCTGAACTCGTTGTCATTCTTGGGTCCTTCATCTTTCTGTTGGGTGAGCTTGGCAATCTCAATTTGTGCTCTTATTCTGTCTATTTCCAGTCGTTCCTCTCTCTCTTTTTCTTTTTTTTTTCTTTCTCAATTTGTATTCTTATTCTCTCTATTTCCAGTCTCCCCTTTCTATCTTTTTCTTTTTTTTAGTCTTTCTTCCTCTCTTTTCTGTCTATGCTCTTCTCTCTCTAGGTCTTGTTGTTGCTTAACAAACTCTCGTAGTTCATCATCTTTTAGCCCCAGTTGCTCACCTCTCTCTATCCATTTATCAAAATCAATCGATATGATTAAATAACGTGATTGCAATCTGTACCCTATTTTGCCACCACTGCAGTTGTTCGTTCACGTCTTCTTCTATCACTATTTACCACTGTATAATCCTGGCTGGCTCTCTAAATGTCAGGGTTTAATAAGACTGGATTCTTTACAATAGGTGTCGGTGATTTGTTGGTGATAAAGTTTAACAATAAACTGTCAGCATACAATCCACTTGTTTTAAAATAATATATTCAAAACAATTCAAACATATGTACAAAAATTAGTTACACTACTGATTATCACAGTTGTATCTAGAGCTTTAAATAATTGTCTCGTTTTCGTCAAAGTCCACAGAGATGGGTTCAATTATTGTAGAACACCCTTTGAAAAGATAAATGTTTCTTCTCTATTGCTGTTATTACAATACAAGCCGTGTAACTCACTTTAGAAATCGCCCATTAGAGCTAAACTGGCACAAAGTCTAACTTCACTTTTGCTCTCTCTCTTTCACTAACTTCCTTCCTTCCTTGCACTAGCTTGGTCGCCTATAAATAAATTCTGAAGGTTCGAGGAACATGACGTCAATTCACAACTACTGAGCTACACAACCAATGATTCGTTAACAGTTACATAAACAAACCTGCGATAAATTGTCGCTTCTAAAAATACTAAATTTAACACTCGCGCTTTATAACTATTCAAACAATAACTCTTGTATCAAATTTGAATCAAACAGTCTGTATATCTAACATTATGTAAATCATAGATGTTTCCCTGTTTCATTTCATCATTTTTAGTCCATTTGGGTTATTGCATGCAACAAAATGTTATTTAAAAAATCTGTATTCGACTTAATGTAGAATATCACTTTAGCATGTCGAGTATGAACCCAAATGTCTGTCTGTAGCTAATAAGTAGGTGTTCGGGGATGTCCTCAAAACATCTATAACAGATCTTCTTTATGCAACATCGATTCAGGAACGAAAGAACGAGTGTACTCTAAGGTGGACAGATAAATATTGGAACCTCTTAACACTAACACTTTTTTTATAACTGTACAAAAACACTTGGAAAACAAACAACCATTGAATTATGATCAATACCAAGATATATGTTTGTTTATTTGTTTAAATAAGCTTTAGATACCAGAAATACAAATGCAGCTAGGCGACTCATGCCACACACTTTGTTTTAAACAATACACTAACCATGGATGTGGCATATTTTGCATATCTTTTATTTTACACACATATTTATCCTCTGATTTCAACTTCAACAGGTCTGTGTTTTGTTAACATACTCTTGTTTGGTGTCTATTTTGTGGTCATGAACCACTATTTTAAAATGTTGCTTATTGCTTCAAATGATGTGGAAAATGCCTCTTCTACTACTTTTATATCCTTTACTCTGTACTGGTTGTCACATTCTTTCAGTTCATTGACTTCTGTCAGTGTACCAGGAAAAAGAAATTATCAATTGTCACATTTTGCAACTTTTTCAAATTTTTAAGTGTTTTATCTTTTTGTTTTCACTGCAACGTACTTATATTTTGATGGCTCTTTACACATTTTGTAAAAAAGTATGAACATAAACAATTAATTAAACTTAATTATTGATTTAATTAATATTTGTTTTGTATCTCATTGTTAATTTACTTCTCATCTTAAATCTTTGCCTATTTGATTTTTTAATTATTTGCCTATATTGATTTCTGAATTACTTGCCAGTTGCTCCACATACGCCTAATTTATAACAGTTCTCTCACCATAGGATGTTCGTACATGCTCTTTTCAGATGGTGCCCAAACGTGATCCCACTTGCCTTACACTTGACTTACACCTATATTAACAAGGCCTGAAATAATAAGCACAGGCATGCTCTGCAGGTGTTGGATATACAAGACTGTTTAGTTTATTTATCAAATTAATATTAATGCTCGTTTAGTTTTCGTAACAAGAGTGTTAAAAGTTAATTATTTTAAAAGTGATAGTTATGGCAGGTTTTGTTACATCACTCTGTACGAGTCATACATTGTGTATGTAGTTTGATTGTTGTACTAGGCTTTTGTAATATTGTTGACGTTATCTTACTCGAAGTTTGTAAGTTATTCTCATGTTTAATATTGTTGTCACTAGAGGGGTAGTGTTATAAATACGTGCATATACTGAATGGAAGGAAGAAGTTAAAGTAAGTTAGTGAAAGCAAATGTAAAAAAGTGAAGGTAGACTGTGTGATTGTCAGTTTAGCCATTGTGGGCGATTTTTAAAGTGAGTTTGTATTGTATTGTAATAGCAGAGCTATTGAAGAATAATTTATCTTGTCAAAGGGTGTTCTAAAATAACTGAACCCTAAAGGTGAGAGCACCGAAAGACGTGTACGAGAGAATCAAGCTGGCAGAACAGTATATGGAAGCCCATGGAAGGAGTATAAGTGGCAAGTCTATGTATAACCAGAGTCGAAACCAGTGGTGGCTGACCAAATGCAGGAGTCCACCAAAGGTGACATGAAGTTAATAGACAAATGGGAAAAGAGGTGCTATATTTGTTATAAAATAGGGCACACTGCAAATGAGTGCAAGTCTAAAACCAACAAGCAACAGCAGAAATCTCAACATAAAGCAGCTGGATCTACCTACAAAGATGGTGCTAGCAAGAAACAAGAAATGAGTGAACATCACTCTGGATGTTGCTGCCAGAAGAAACAGAAAACAGAGACAACCTATCAGATTCATCACAACAAGGAAGTATTATTTCCATGATTAAACAGTACAGGACAGATGGTCAGCTCAAGTTAGCAAATGGATCAACAGTGCCACTTGTGATTGGAGCATGTGACAAACATCAAAAGGTGTCAACAAATCACAACATGTCAGTAGGCTATGTTGGGGACAAGAAGGTGGAGGTCCTATGAGACTCTGGGTGTAGTAGTGCAGCATTGAGAACCAGTCTTGTATCTGATGACCAGATAACAGGCAAGGTACATCTCTGTGTGATGATTGATGGAACAGTGACAAAGTTTCCCATAGCAATAATAAAAGTGGACACTCCATACTATGTGGGGACCTTGATACTATGTGTATGAAGGCATCCATCTATGTCTTGATGATTGGAAACATATCAGCCAGTAGAAGTTTGGTGAAACAGACAAAAAAAAAAGATGGATAGATATTTTCATAAAAGTTACCCGAAAAACGGGGCTAACTCGGTAACCCGTGGCCCGATTTTAACGAAACTTGTTTTATTCTGTTTCTATTCTCCTTTCTATTCCCATTTCATTACAAATATGGCGGTATTGTGCGCCGTTTTACCTGTATTTAATAACAGACAAGCACACACACAAACAAACATTTTCAGAATTTTAATAGTATATAGATAGATATATATTGACGAGAAAGTTAAAAAAATCTAACGGACTACAACAAGATTAATTCTGAGATAAGCAAATTTAAACCAATATCATTGTGTCACACAGATTCGGAGACTCTCCCATAACAAATATATGGGTCAGTTTATATTAATTCATCATAACAAACATTTGGGTGAGTTTATATCAAATCATCATAACAAATACATGGGTGATTTGATAATAAATCCTCGTATGACAGTCTCAATTGACCAAACTAAACGCAAAGTTCCCAATTTTTTTCGTGTGAATGGGACAGCATAGCACGAAATCAGCACTGGATAAAGAAGCAATGTAAGCCTGACACTGAACGTGAAAGTTTGGTGGACACAAAGAAAGTCCTATTACCTCTACTTCACATAAAACTGGGCTTGATGAAGCAGTTTGTAAAGGCCTTAGACAAAGATGGTAACTGTTTCAAGTATCTATGTGGGCAATTCCCAGATCTTTCCGAAATGAAACCTAAAGACAGGATTCTTGTTGGGCCTCAGATTAGGAAATTGACTTCGGATGAACAGTAAGAAAGGACAGTGAGGAAAGTTGATAAAGAAGCGTGGATTACCTTTAAATATATTATTGACAAATTTTTAGGGAACAACGAGAACCCAATTTACAAAAATATTGTCAATAACATGCTCGATAAACTCAAAGAGTTGGGTTGTAATATGAGCTTAAACGTTCATTTATTATACTCACATATTGACTATTTTCTTGAAAATCTCGGTGCCGTCAACAAAGAACAAGGGGAAAGGTTTCATCAAGACATCAGGGAAATGGAGAAGAACTGATCGATGGAAGAGTGAGATAGTTTCCCATAGCAAGACTAAAAGTGGACACTCCATACTATGTGGGAGACCTTGAGACCATCCATATGAGGGCACTCATCTAGGATTTGGTGAGTGGAAATATACTAGACAGTAGAAATTTGGAGAAAGCAGACAGAAAGGAGACTGATGAGGCATATGAAGTCACCACAAAAGCTCAAGAAAAGAAAAGCAAGCAAGACATCAAGCACCTAGAAGTCTCAAAAGGTGACATCCTGAAGGTAGGTTTATGAAAACTGAATGAAGAACAGAAAAAAGACCCTTCACTGCAGAAACTGTGGGACTGAACCCGGGATTAAGTCGAGCACAAGAAAAAAGGGGAAAGAGACTTCTAAAATAGTGGAACAGAAAGGAGTACTGTACCAGATCTGGTGAAGCTAAACTCATCAAAGGCAGTCAGAAGCACTTCTATAACAAAATACCAATGATTGACGTTTCAAGGTTGTACAAAAGGTCTTGGTTCTGCTACCTACAGACAACAAGAAACTCATCCTGCAGTGGAGAGGACCTTTTGAAGTGCAGGAATGTTGAACAGAATGGACTATAAAGTGAAAGTGGATGGGAAGAACAAAATCTACCATGTCAATCTGTTGAATAGCTACTTCGAGAAGGAAGTAGACCTAGCCGGTGCAGCTATTTAGGCACAGATGGACATGGCAGGTGTAGTTGTCATACATTCAAAATCAGAAGACAGTGACTTAGCCATAGAAAATGAAGACCTACTAGACCTTAGACCACTGGTTGGAGATGAGGCATACAAAGACGTCAACATCAGTGAAGAACCGACTGGCAAGCAGAAGGAAGAGCTACATGATCTAGTATGTCAGGTTGCAGATATTTTTACAGATAGACCAAGCAAGACTTACCTTGTACAACACAAGATCGAGACTACGACCAGGGATTATGTCAAGGTGAAGCCCTACCAGATGCCTTATGCAATGAGAGACCAACAAGGGAATTACAAATGTTGGTGCAGACTATATGAGGAGACTTTGTGTATGAACTGAAAATAGTCTTTGTATATATAATGTTAAAATATTGTAAATATTTTTCTTGAAGAGGGCTTATTGTTAGATATACACAACTGTTTCACTTACATTTAATACGAAAGTTATGATTTAGATGGTCATAAAGTGCGAGTGTTAAATTTGGCATTTTAAGAAGTGATAATATATCACAAGTTTGCTTATGTAACTGTTTATGAATCATTTGTTGTGTAGTTCAATTCTTGTGAATTGACCTCATGT